>NC_139916.1:3023043-3155543 GCF_963514095.1 Eutrigla gurnardus | reverse complement strand
TAGTAGCTGTCACTCGACGTGTTGAATCCCCAGAGAAGGAGAAGGGTACACTCAGGAGTGTAGGCTGCTGTATTGTGTGATTACATTAATAAAAACGACCCGTTGAGATATTAATGTGCTGTTAGGCGTCGTAACACACACTTCATTCAAACTCAGAAACACGAGGTTATGATGTCGTCACACAAGACACGACATGAAATCGTACCAACAACAACATTAAAGTCACTAAGCCGAGTGTAGAAACGGCTGAGTCATGGTACAGCAGTGTGTGTATCGGTATATTCAAAACCAGAAGTTTTTTGAGAACGTTTGAAAACTGTTTGAAAATGTTGAGATATTTCATTTAAAATTCTATAAAAGGGAGAAAAAGCAGCACATCCTTGAGAACTGAGTTACATACTTGTTTGTTGATACATCTGAACTCTGAAATCAATGATGATTCATTAAATATACCTATAAATAAACTAGTATAACTACTGGAAGCAGTTGGTGCTGTAGATGTGTGTGTGTGTGTGTGTGTGTGTGTGTGTGTGTGTGTGTGTGTGTGTGTGTGTGTGTGTGTGCAGATGTGGTAGATTTGTATGCTTCCTATAACTGACCGACTATAAGCCTTGTGTCTTCATGTTTCATAGTGCGTACCCTGTGTGTGTGTGTTTATGTGTAATGTGTGTGTGTGTGTGTGTTTTCAGATCATTGAGGCACTGGAGCAGGATGAACAGGCCCAGAAGCAGAAGTTGGCATATAAACTAGAGCAGATCATCTCAGTCATGTCTATAGAGAGCTGAGACACACACACATTACCTATACACACATTACATATACACACACACGCATTACACACACACACACACACACATTACATATACACACACACGCATTACGTGTACACACACACGCATTACACACACACACATTACATATACACACACACGCATTATGTGTACACACGCACGCATTACACACACACACACACACACACACACACACACATTACATATACACACACACACACACACACGCATTACATATACACACACGCATTACATATACACACACGCATTACACACACACACACACACACACACACACATTACATATACACACACACACACACACACGCATTACATATACACACACGTTAAATATACACACACACACACACATTACATATACACACACACATTACCTACACACACATTACATATACACACACACGCATTACATCCATATACACACATTACATATAAACACACACACTTTACATACACACACACACACCCATACACATTACATACACACACACACACACACACACACCCATACACATTACATACACACACACACACATACACAGCCATACACATTACACACACACACCTACACACTTTACATACACATACACACCCATACACATTACACACACACACACACACACCTACACACTTTACATACACATACACACCCATACACATTACACACACACACACACACACCTACACACTTTACATACACACACACACCCATACACATTACATACACACATTACACACACACACACACACACACACACATTACACACACACAGCTACCGATGTGCACAGAGACATTGGACACTTAATGGACCTATTGTACAAACACACACACACAAAGAGATTCATGCATAAACACACACACACACACACACGTATGTAGATCCCCGACCGCGGAGCACGGATCGTCCCGAGGCGCCACTTTGGAAACCAAATGTCATCAATTAGTTTCAGAGGAACCTCCAACAGGCAAAACGCCCGACCGTCCTGAATCCTCCTCCAGAGCACCGGAAGAGGATTTGGACCGTCGCTGCTTCCTCAATATGCAGCCAAATCTTTTTTCCCGCCGGGTGACGTTTTTTTGTCTCTGTAGTCGGCGCGTATCCTAAATGTGTGTGTGTGTGTGTGTGTGTGGCCACAGCAGCGCTTAATAAGAAAGGACTCTCCAGAGCAGCTCGACGAAGGCGAGAGCCGATTTGACTCAAAGTGCTTTTTAGGTGTCAAAAGGTGACGGACACTCAATCGCAGCGACATATCACGGCTCTCGGAGAGGCGGCGGCCGTTTGCAGCGGAGATGTGTGACTTTGTGCTTTCAGCCTTTTTCCCCACCGATCGCCTTCAAAGGCTCAAAGAAGAGAAACTCTTTCCACCACTTGAAGCTCCCTGTTCTAAGTTGCTTTTTTGATGTTGAACGACGCTGCCGGGGATTGGACAGTAAACACGAAGCTCCAGCTCTGTATTAACACAGCATACCTTCAAAATGTGAAGCATATATACGGTGGAGATGTTTCCGGGCCGAATCTCTGGCTCTTTGTGCCAAATATAACACGTCTCATGTTTCATTCATGTTAAATGCTCCCGTAAGAAAGCGATTAATAATACACGTCGTTGTTCCGGGGGGAAAGATTCCCATTTAAGATTTTTTTTTTTTTGTACAGCGATGATCTATGGACCACCAATTCAGCCATTCAAAGATAAGTGGAGACCAAATTGAACTGTAGCAAGAAAGCATGATTAATGACGCTACGAGGAGTCCGATGTGGATCCGATTAGCCAAAAGCCCCCCTCCGCCTCATCAGTCATTGTTTACATTTATTGCGATACTTGAAATGCAACCAGAGTGTACGAGATATTACGAACACCTGCTGCTCCTGTGAAGATTAAACTGAAGACGAAAGGCTCTGATGCCTTATTGATTTTTTTCCCCCCAAATACTTTCAACACGACCTGAAAATGAAACGTAGAGGGAAAAAAAGTCTGTACTGTAGCACAGTATAAAGTATGTGTTCCTAATATTTTGGATATATGTTTAACAAATACATGCATTTGGATCCAGCAGCTGATCCTTGTAAAGTCATTTCAGTAACACTTTCTATGACGGTAATGCATCATTTATAACACATTATAATGTATTTATAAGGCTTAATAAAAGTCATTATACATGTTTATAATCATGCATGACGCCTTATAACAAGGTTTATAACTTATTATAAGTGGTGGACATGATGTATTATACGTTCACTACCAAACTTGAGCCGGTTATAAAGACACAGAGAGCTGCTCTAACGCATCATCACAGATTATAAAGTCGTGAGTTTGTGTTATAACATGCTTTATAACATGCAGGACTCTTCTTTCAAACACTGGGCTCACTTGGGCATGGAGGTATGAAGCGTATAATACGTTATAAACCTTGTTATAAAGGTGTCATGCATGCTTATAAACATGTATAACGACTTTTATAGAGCCTTATAAATGCATTATAATGTGTTATAAATGATGCATTATATACACATGACCTTCATAGAAAGTGTTACCGTTAATTCATTAAAACGTTTGTCTATCGTTGTACATCCTTCAGCGTGAAAATCACCAGTTTTTAATTTGGTGTGTACATTTTTGCCTGACTGCTTGTCGTCTCTTTGCTGCTGTATTTATAGAGTGCCATATCTTAAACTCTCAAATGATTATCACGATGAAACATTCAGGGTTTTAAGTTTCCGATGGGCTCGTCTTTCACCCGTGGCGACGCTGAAAGATGAACTTCTCTCCGAGCTCGAGGTCGTTTCATCGCTCCGTCTAAAAGTCACAACGACTATCCGTCAGCGTCGCTCTTTATTCATTATTTTATCTCTTTCTTTTTTTACCATTTCAGTATCAGTGGGGTTAGCGTTATTCCCCACAGGACCTTTTTATTCATGCTCATCCAGAAGAGCCAGATAAAAATAATATAAATAATAAATAACATGTCCTGTTAAGTGTTGAAATATGACAGAGAACTCATCTGTTTCATGTGTGGTTTGATGATAATTTATATTAAAAAAAATGTGTTGTGCAATAAACTGTCAGACATTTAAACTGTAATGTTTTTTAAAACTATATATTATTGTATAAATATTGTACATAAAAAACACTCCTATTTTGCAAGCAAAAGATTCACTTTGTACTGTTGTTATACATTAAATGCGCAGCTGATGAAAAATGATTTTCGCCTGGAGTCTTTTGGAGTGTTGATGATTCTGTAAAAATCATTCTGAGGAGAATTTCTCCATATTTCGAAGCGTTAAACCCTGTAAACGTCCCGCTGTGGGACTAATAAAGGATTATCTGATCTGAAATCCCAATATGAAGCTCTGGTGGATAAAAATCTTGTGTCCTCAAAATGCTTAATTCCTATAGAAAGAATTTCTATTTCAGATTACTTATCCAGAACAATGGACACGCTAATTGAGTATAATAAGTGAGAATACATTATAATGTGATTATAAGTGATCATTGTTTGCTTTAAAAATTAAACATGTGTGTTGTTCTTGCATCCATTTCATGATATTTACTTCACTTTACTTAAAGCAAACAATGACATCTTAAAGTTGCTTACAATCACATTATAAATGTGATTATAATGTATTATAACTATGGCAATAACATAAAGATCCTTGCAATAGATAAATAAAGGGCAGTAAATGACCTGCAGTTATGAAGCATTATGAAACTTGACCTAATAGTATTATAAATGCTTTGTAACTATTGTTATAAAGCATAATGAATATTTATGAGTGCTTATAACTATAATTATTCAGCGATATAAGCACATTATAATGCATCATAGGTATGTTGATGATGCATCACAGATCATAGATGTATATGGCGTCACAGAAAGTGTCTGCTGCTGTTAGAGATTACATCATTCCCAATCCAATCAAACACTCACACACATAACATGATAATCTATCGTTAGTGGCCCACCAGCACACTAATATGACCGTTCAATTATTATTATTATCGGGGTTTTCACGGAAAAGGAGTCTAAAAGACGAGGCGATGACTTTGGCGATCAATCGAATCCCAGTGGGAGTGTCCATAGAAATGAAATAGTAGAGAGTAGAACAGCCGCTCCCATTAAAATGGAAGCAGGCTGGTCATTTTCATGTGTACCGTTGCCATGGCAACCGTTGTAGCAGGCTGCCTAAACTAAAGAGACTTAAAGCAAGTTTTACTAAATTCAGAAGTGGAGAGAAACAGACTAAATATGTCAAATTTAACAACTTAATGCTTCATAAAAAAACCACAATAAAGGCCATTTTTGCTCATTTTCTGAATGCAGCGTAGCATTAAAGTGGTGGAATTAGCAAGCAACAGAGAAAAGCACTCTTTGTATTCTCATCATAAAATGTTAATTATCTTTTCTCGACAAAACAACGCTTGTATTCCCGAGTCAACAACATAATTATCACCTGATCACGAGATGGAAGTATTAAAACCTAAAACTTTATTTATTTATATTCCCCAAAACATTGCCAATCATTTTGACCACGATGTCAACTGTTTTATTCCATACAAAAGGGAAATCTTGTTTACACATGAAGCACCATTTAAAACACAGCTTGTCTGGCGACGTCTGCTATCAAAGAGGAGCTCAGCTGGGAAAACAACAAAGAAATATCCTGAAGAAAAAATTAGCTTCCTTTTGAATTTTATTAAAAAAAACACCATGTGTGATGATCGGCCTCTTTGAGTGAAAATGTACGGCATGTAAGCCGTATATAGGGGCTCCTGAGCACTTGCCATACGGAGTCAGAATTCATTATTCATGTTTAACCCTCGGGGCTCTGAGCCAGTATAGGAGGGGAGGGGGAGGGGCTACATGAACCACACAGGCCTCCTGCCCCACACCTGTCAGACCAGGTGGGGGTGTCATCGGCGTATTGGCGGATCCTCTGTACACCTGCCAGGCTCTGACTCCTAGTCTTACCTCCCTCCTCTCTTTGCTTGTCAGAGTTCCTACACTCAGCAGACAGCAATCCCCCCTCACTAACCACACACACACACACACACACACACACACACACACACACACACACACACACACACACACACACACACACACACACACACACACACACACACACACACACACACACACACACACACACACACACACACACACACACACACAAGGATCATTAGGACTCAAACCTCCTCGACTGACAGCTGAGCGAGCCGCCGGACATCTCCTTGGTACGGATGTTACCAAACGGGTTTACGGAGCTGCTAGAAACCCGACTATTCTTCCGGTTGTCATAATATCTCAATCACGCCGAGTCGTCCATGACACCACATCGTGAGGGACGGCTCGGTAAGAATAACAGCCCAACACTTCATTTTCTGTGGAATAGGACAGAACCTCGGGCCCGTTTTCTGCTGCCCAGAATATTTGATTCAGGGGGAAATGAACCTGCCGCTCAGACTGCAGATGTTGAGGAATAATTCAAACTACGCCTCTAACTGTGGAATGAATGCTGAATAGGAAAAAAGAAAGAAAAAAAAGGCCTCGGCCTCTTCTGTGCACCTTGAACAACCTGGCAGAGTTTCTGTTAGAATATAAAAATAGTCAGTGGACAAGGTTGTGGTTCGATTTCCTTGATGTCAGATTGTTAAGATTCACCTGTGTCCCCGGAGACGGGGGTGGACACAATAACGGAAACACGTCTACCATACAGCTGCTGGAACGAGTAGTCAATCAATGTGATAGGAAATTAAGATTTTTTTTTTCAGATTTACAAAAGTCACAGCATTTAAAATAATGTTATATGACTGTAAATTGAATCTAAGATGGTTTTAATCACTTTGTAAGCAGAAATGCTAAATAAACACTGGTTTCATGCTCTGAAATGTGATGATGTCACACGTGTAAATACAGTTACAAAAACATACATTAAATATAAACTGCCTGAAGCTTATATATAATGATCCATTTTTGCAGAAACTGTCTGGGGGGGTGCTGCATAAAGTATTTTCCGAGGCTGTAATTGTGCAGGATTGCATGATAACTGCGCGCACACACACACACACACACACACACACACACACACACACACACACACACACACACACACACACACACACACACACACACACACACACACACACACACACACACACACACACACACACACACACACACACACACACACACACACACACACTCTTTTCTCCTTTCCTTATGGGTCTGGGTTCCTACAGCTGGGAAGCAAACCGGCGGCCACAATCAGTGGATACAGATGGAGATGTGTCATACACCTCCGTACTTCTGTACAATCAAGCCTCCCATCCCCTCGTCCAGCCCACTGGGGGTCCGCAGCATCGCTCTCCCGCTGCTTTAATTAAATGCAGACTGCGTTATCAGCGTGCACACAATCAAACAGGCGCAGATATGTTTGTTCTTGCCAAGGACAAAAAGACAGCTGCCCAAACCGGGAGGATGAAATAAATAATAAAAATGCCAATGACTCTATAGGATGAATGTGGAATGACCACACAGCTCAGCCTCCATCAGTAACTTGTTTCAGGATTTATGGGATGAGCTAATTATTCTAACAATTGGTCACAACATATTCACATGGATTCTTTTAAACATGAGATGCTTTCAGTTCTACAGAAATACACCGTCTGAAGCGATAAACCGAGGATTCAATGATGTACTGACGAGGTCGATCTGGACGCCGAGCCAGTGTAGTGGTGCCATCATGTGGCCAAGGTTATAATCACAATCATGACTTGGAAACGGACAGCATGAGCATTCATTCATTCATTCATCCATTCACTGTTTACAGCCGTCTGTGCACAAAGGGGGGGTTAGACAGAGAGATCATGGGGAAATGTGGAACAGGAATAAGGAAAAGGAATGTGTCAGTGACAAATGGTTTCTGTTTCAGCAGGACCGCCTGAGGGTGTGTGTGTGTGTGTGTGTGTGTGTGTGTGTGCGTGTCCTCCTCTGGACCCAGACTGCACCCAGAGACCCTCACCGAAGCGTCATTATCACACTTTTTGTTTTGGGAAGAAGTGACTTCATCAATACAAACACTTCCTTCCCTTCGCTGTACTTTCTTTTGTCTCCTTCCCGCTCACTCGAGGGCAGAGACCTCACCGCTCAGCGAGGTAATGGTCAACGTTTGCTGCAGTTTGAAATGAAACCCCCTCCCACGGCTCCACCTCCTCCCACTTCTCCTCCCTACTCCCACTTCTCCTCCTCCTGCACTCATGAAATCACTTTAAGGGGCTCCCTCCCTCCTTTCTGTAGCAGATCAGTGAGCTGAAATGTGTATTACAACGAGTTTGTGCTTTCTGCATATGCTTGTGCAAATTTATTACCCAAAATTAAGTTATGTCATTGTTGAAAATCTCCTCACCGCTAATGAGAATCAGAATGAATTGACCCTTCGTTAAGTCAGGATCGTGGGCTAATCGTAGCGTAGCATCGCCCAGCTGCAGTCATGCAAGTGATTTTCTTCATTTCCTGGCTGGTTTTGTGGATTTTGGACAAGTCAAGGTTAAGTCACGCTCCCCTCAATGTTCCTCGTGGGATTTCATAAAAAAAAGCATGGACAAATCATTTCGTACACGTCAAGAAATGTTGTCGTATTACTGTTGAAGTAGAAGACGATAACTAGAAAACATTTTCCCAACTGAGTAAGAGACTCTGGATCAAACACATCATCAGGTACGATAATGTTACATTTGTGCGTGGATCATCGCTAACTTACCGAGCTATGGAGCACGGCGAGGCCGCGATGATGCCGTAAATTGAGTGAGACAAGAACTCCCTGGGAAGTTTCAAACTAAACTAAGTGATACTTCGACAAACTGATTTATATTTGTATTCATGGTACGATTCAAACAGGATGAAAGAATGATTTGTCTCGAGATATCATGACTACCGTTCATAATTTCACTGGAATGAGGGAACACAGGAAGGGGCGGGGCTTAGCCTCTCTATAGGGAGGGATAGGCATCTTTTTTAACCTGAGTGAGGTTGAAATCCTGGGTACACTTAGTGACATCAGAGAAGCAGACAGAAGGCTGGAGACTATTTGTTAGTAGATAATAGAGGTCACTTCCTTGAGTCAAAACAGAACCATGACTCACTGAAATCATATTGTGAATTATGAACGTGTCGGCCGAGGAATTTCCTTCCCACAAAAGGAAATCGTCACATCAGGAGAGTCTCTGTTTTACAACTTCCTGTTGGACGCTCTGCCTGAGGCTCGCACTAATAAACCCATCGCTGGTGAACTCTCACACACAATTACTAGCAAACATTTTTCACATTTCATATATACAGTCCAAAGACATGCAGGATGGGGATAGGTTCATTGATGACTCTAAATGTCCCGTAGGTGTGAATGTGAGTGTGAATGGTTGTTTGTCTCTACATGTCGGCCCTGTGATAGACTGGCATCCTGTCCCGGGTGAACCCTGCCTTCGCCCAATGACAGCTGGGATCGGCTCCAGCCCCCCGTGACCCTGAATACAGGATAAGCGGTAGACAATGGATGGATGGATGGATATATACAGTATATATATACATATAAACAAAAAAGTTGCTGTCTCATGCTGAACTTTATCAGTATGGCTCCAAGTTCTGTGTGTAGATATAAAGACATTGAATCCATATTCTGCTAATTAGCTCTCCAGTAGGTGAAGGGCAATCTGCCATTTAAAGTAGACGACTGATTTGGTCGGCCAAGCCTCGTGGGTCCGGGGGGGGTTCCAATTAGCAGCCCAAACTTTCACACTAAATAAGACTTCTCGGATGAAGCACCAGTGACCTTTTGCCGAAAACACATCCAAGCCAAGTGAAATATTAGAGTGGGACTGAAGGCGGGATGTTGGATGTTACTTTCCGTCGGCACCGTTTGACTAGTTTTACCCTCCGAATGTAATTAGTCAACGCCGTCGCTCATTACTTTTTAAAATGCATGTTCTTCAAGTCCCAGTCAAACGGATGTTAGAGCATTTTTAATATTAGAGTGGTGATAGTTGCAGGACGGATTGAAATCAAATCAATTGCATTTGATTGGACTGCTGAAAAGTGGGCGGGTCTAGCTATTGTAAGCAGACTCACTGGATTTGACAGCAATCAATCAATGAAATGAATTAATTATAATAATTTGGTGGTCGGTGGCTTTCACCTGAGTTTTAGCAACTTTTGGAGCTAACGCTGCTAGCTAGGCTCATTTTTAAAAGCTTCTCCATTGTGACCGACCTCAGTCTAAAGAGACCAAATTACCAGCAAGTAGACTAAAATCTAACATGTCTGGAAAAACTAGCTGTAGTCCAAATCCATTTTAAATGCATTTTGCTCTGAAAACAGGCTGTAGCATCAATGTTTTTCTTTCCCAGCATGTCAAAACGAATGACGGACAATAAGCTTTATTTCGTCGCTTTCTGTTTGAGATCAGAAACAGGCATGCGTGTGTGAATCCATATGCTTATTATAACTGTAGAAAAGACAAAAACACCACGTTCACATAATGTTTGGCGTCGGCTCAACTGCTTGCGGTCTTTCAAACTAGAGGCTAAATCTAAAGGGGACCCGCCGTGAGAAAGTACAAGCACAAAAGTGCAGTGATTCTCTTTTGATACTGAGACCGCCGGTTCTCTCCTGAGACACGCCATCATACATTTAATACGCCAATCTGGCTTTGCAAACTCAACCAAAAATACACAGCGCTGTCACAAACGATCCACCGCGCCGACAGATATATGATGATTGCAACGTACCGTTTGTGAAGGGAAACGTGCATCGCAGTTAAAAGGGAAAAGAATGTGTTTTTTTGAAACTCCGTAAAGCTGCAACAGATGTGCAGGACCAGTCAACATACTGTAAACAAATAAAGCCGTGTGAGGCGGAGGCCTATAGGCTTTAAATCACGGGACGCCGCCGTAGAAATGTCTTCCAGATTGTCGTGTGAGGAATGACCTTTCTGGATTCTGGGACACTTTAGACAAAACACTGACAAAAGGAAGACGGACTTCCTCACCGCGGTCCTCCTCTAATGATGGAGGGTAAAAGAAATCTGACTATTTTATTACTTTCCATTTACAATGAAACACTAGAACACGCCTTTCACTGAGATTCACATTTACATTTGGGGCATTTAGCATTTCAGCTTTTATCCAAACGTGGCTGTAAGGCAGACAGGTGACGTGGAAGAAAAGAAACCTCTTGTTAATTATTATTATTTATGAGACCTTGTTTGTTGGTTTATTTTTGTTTTGTTTGTTTGTTTGTTTTGATGAGGATGTCCAAGTTTTTGTGAACACTATTTTTTTTGTAAATAAAAGCACCCTAAATCTAATTTTGTGACTCCAGACGTCTTGTTTTTTATTTCTTGGACAATTAAACCATTGTTTTCTGTAACAGACTGACAATGAGTACATTTGTTGGAAGACAAGTGCAACAGAATATCACTAAAGTACAGTAAGGATTTCACAAGAAGAAGTTCAGTTAGTTGGATACAAAGTGCAAAATACTAAAGCAAGTGCCAGAACATACGATCAATGGGTACTATGTTTATTTATTTTTGGGAGGGGGAGGGGTAGTAGAGGGTTAGGATTAAGCAGAGTCCAGGTGACCTCTGAACTACTTAAGCCACAAAATACCCCCCAAAACGAAAGAAAGAACTTCTCTCAAGAGGGTAAAAGGTCTATTCTGTGCCTGACTGCCATCCGACAGGAAGCTGTGATTCACGAGGACGCGAGCAGCAGAAATACTTAACCAGCTAACAGTCGAATGAATGTTTTACTTTGCTGCCGTCCAGCTGTGGCTGCTGTAATGGACACGCCGCCGATTACTCAGCAGAGCTCATCTCGAGTCACAGAGAGGGGGCAATTGCCCACCTCAACACCCTGCTGTTTGAGCTGAATGTTTGATAGGGTTCTGGCAAGAAGGGAGGGAGGGGGGGGGGGGGGATAACAGGGAGGAAATGGGCTGATGTGGGGGGGTGAAACAGGGACTACTACAGGGCACTGGACTGGAATCAAATTACAAGAGCATTTCTCAAGCATGTAAGATGTCGCAGTTTACTTCTCTCTGCTTTTTTTTCTTTGTCTAAGAGGGCGGGGCTTTTTTTTTGTTTTTCTTTTTAACAACTCACTTAGCATACCTTCGCCAGTGGTTCCAGATGTGTGACAGCTGAGAACAGCGAGCAAAACAGCAAACAAAAGATCCCCAATAGCAGGGTTTTTGGGGGGGTTGGTGGTCTCAGGACTCTGTGGAAGTGTGAAAGGTTTAAGCGGCTCCTGTGGTGTCTTGGCTACTGGGATGGCCTGTTGTTGATTGATGGCCTTGCCAAGCGGCAGCGGCGGGGGCTCTGAAATGGATTAATATCATTAGCATCACAGTGGAATCGCACTTTTGTTTCCAGTATGATACGGTGCTCCACGGTCTATCTCCAATAAGCCTATTAAGGCCCAGAGTGTCGCCCCATTGTCAGCCAGCACCTTTCATTGTGTGGCGGATTAGTGCGGCTCCCGTCCAGACGGGGAACGCCATCGATCACCAAAAAACACCTTCTGTAGCACTGCATCCAGGGTTCCCACCTTTTCCAAAGTCAAAATCAAGCATTTCCAGGTGCATTTCCATGCTTTTCCAGCCCCTTCCAGCTGTGGTAAACTCCATATTTGTACCAATCCAATGGTCAGTATTCAGTCTACTTATTATGTCACTTGTTCATCACATTAAATGAGATGTTATTGTCCTCTAAACAACCAACATGATGTTTGGAGACAGCTTTTTACAGAAGGACCACAAATGAAAGGAAAACTAATTCCACTAACAGATCCACAGAAATATAATCACCAACTATTTTCATCATCTGTTCATCATCAAAAGGCATTTTTCATAAAGAAATGTCAGAAAATGCTGTTTTCAGTCCCTCAGATATGGAGATCTTCTTTTCTCTGTTCTATCATAGATGTCATCACATACAACACACATTTATAGCACTTTATTCTAAATCCAAGCACTTTTCAAACACCACACTAAAATTCAAGTGTTTTCAAGGATTTCCATCATTCGTACGAACCCTGTACATCACACATGCTGTCGCCCAATCATGGTGCATTCAAGAGCTGGAATTGATTGGTATTTGAAGAATTCTAAACGTATATTTTTTTCAAAACATCCCAACAAGACCCCATTCTACTCCTTTCCCTCCGTCTGCCTTGCCTCTTGTGGAGGGGTGGGGGCTTAGAGGAAGGGTTAAAGCCACCAGTGGAGGACTGGAAGTAGGGCTGGGCCTCAGGACAGAAGGAGGAGGAGGTGGTGGAGGAGGAGGAGGAGGAGGAGGGGGGCTATATAAAACCTGAGAGAACACAAGTGGAGCTTTATCCACCCTGTCCCACTCTCTGGGTAAGAGGAAACCCTTAACTGCTCCGGCTCCACCAGCTTCACCCTTCTTTTTTTTTTAAACTTTTCCCCGCCTTTTCTACTCACGCCTGTCGGACGTGCACACGCTCAGCACAAGAATGGCAGCATCATCTGCACAGAGACCCAACGGGCCCTGCACGATGTCGGCGTTGGCGTTGCTTCTCGTCGCCTCGCTCTTAAACGGTAAGTTAAAAAAAAGATTCATGCAAAGAGGGTCAACTTTCCAGAGATTGTGTGGCCATCCACAGGGAGGGAAGGAGGGAGGGGTGGGTGGGTGGGGTTGGGGTGGAGGAGTGTTTGTTTGAATGGCTTCTGAGCTGAAGCCAGGTTTTAACCCTACAACCCTTTTACTCTCTGGAATGCTAACATTTATCTGCGTAACTGAAAACAAATCTATAACACATGAGATTTTAAATGTTTTGAAAAGACGTTTGATTTAGAGAGTTGTTCCTCCTCTGATAGACAGAAAACATTACTTTGGAGTTTACCTCAAACAAACAAAGGGATCACTTGAGAGAACTGGTTTTAATTATGCAGAAGGGAGATGACGATTTGAACTTAAGATCACTTTTTTTGAATGCTGCCAAAGATTTCCCCTTCTTCTTTCCTTTTTACCCGTTGTGCTTTAAACTCTTTGTGTATCTTCCTCTGGCACTGTGCTCGCCGTTTCATTGACCCGATTCCCACGACTTTTGAAAAATGCATTTATATTTAGCCGTGTAATGTGAGGCCAGTGGAAGCGTGCGAGAGAGGAGGAGGGTGTGGAGTTGGGTTGTACCAATGTGCGTTTCTAATGCCATCGGAGCTTTATTGAGGCGTCAGATGGGACCGAGGCTGTAACGCGTAAAGACGCCATGTGGCTCACATGGTCGCACTCGGACACAGAAAGGACCAGTGTGAGAATTGTTTATCTGGAATGGAACAACTTCATCTGATTAACACAATCGACATATCATTCTCATGGAATGGAGAGGGTGTGGCCAAATCAAATCAGGGCCAGTGTTTCTGATTATCACAGAAGTTTGATTCATTTTTTTAAATAATCTTAACCCCATCAGTCCAAGATTTTAAACTGGGTCCACTTGAGTTCAAGCCAAGCATAATTCAGGTCTCATATGAGAAGATTTCAAGACCCAAAACTTAAAAAATGCTGCTCGAGTACTTTGCTTAAAGCATTAAGATGTAGATCAATCTGGGTTTCCAGTTCTGCCCCATTAACTGCCTGCAAGAAACTCAGAGCTGGATCATGTTGTGAAAAGAAATAACTGCGAAACCTTTTAGCTCTTTGATTCAAATCAATGTAAACATCAAGATGTCAAAAAAACGTTTGAGTACAGGATTGCTTAATTCAAACCGTATGTCTTGTTCATGGGGGTGTAACGTACGGGAATGAGATCATCGGCAACGAGAGAGAGGCATCTGCTTTTTGAAAATCAACCCGCCTTCGACATAATTTCAACCTATAGACTCTGAGCCAGAGGAAACTTTCTGCCTCTGAGAAGGAAAAAAGGAATTATCTCTTGACATGCACTGCAATGTTTATCTTCATTGAAAATCACTAGTTGCACACACAAATCAACTGTAAACATGCAAAAATAATCAATATCAGATGGAATACAGATGAGAATCAGAGCAAAGACTCTTAAATTTAGCGATATTTCCACGACGAGGCGATAAACCACCTGTCTCCTGACCAGCAGATGTGAGTTATGCAACCATAGAGATGGTCTCTCACTGTACATCTTCACCGTGATGAGGTCAGAGTGGATTCACAGATGTGCCTAACGGTTACCCAGACAACCGTGAAGGGGGGAGGAGGGGCTAATGATCAGAAAACCCAACTGTCTCACAGTTTGGATGAAGCAATGCACAGGGAGTGAAAGGCGCCCCATCAAGAGATGATCCACTTTGCAGAGTTTTTTTCGATTTCATAATGCAGTTTAAGCTCCGTCTGAGCGCTCTGATGCGGTTTTTCGGAGGCTCTCTAGTTGAGCAACTCGCCCCGATCTCTGCTGCCAACCTCCAAAAAAGCATGTAATTATGTAAATCATTGTTTGTGCAGCGTTCCATGGAAGTAGCGGATGCACCACAGAATCCCCGAAACAATGTCAGGAACAGAGCGTTCGAGTTAAAATCACAGTGTCGAGTGACCCGGCGGTGGTGAGGAGACATCTGGGCACATGTGCACACGCACACTCCTCTCACACACACACACACACACACACACACACACATTCATTCACTTGGGATAGGGTGTGATAGAGGCTGCTTCTTTCCTGCCCTTCAGTCTTTGAACTTGTTCCAGTCTCTGTTCTTTTAGACTCTTATTTGCTTTGTGCCCATTCAAATACACAGATTTGACACAGCCAAACAAGCCGCTTCATCAAACAACCACAACGAGATACATGGAAGTGAAAAGGGAATTCAGAAAGCCCGAGTATCAGATGGCAACGTCTACTGTAAAAAAAAACAAAAAACAACTGAAAATTGAAAGCAAATGATGCTATAAAAGCAGAGAACAACTGCACGAGCAACAGAATCTGCGCTCCCAGCATCGGCGTCTTAATGGCCTATTACGGTTTGATTTTCACTCCCCGCCCCCGGCTGTGTGTGTGGAAGTAATTACTCTGGTAGATATAGTACGGCTCGTATTCTTTCTGGACAGAATCAATGCTAAGCCTCTGAGCCATAGAAGCCCAGATCTGTGCCTCCCTTCTGCAACAGGATCCCCCTCAACAGTCTACCTGCACACACTCAAACCAGACGGGCTCATTCAAGGTAATGCAAGGCAATGAAACTGTAGCGGGCAATTGTGAAGAGTGTGTGTGTGTGTGTTGGGAGTGGGGGGAAGGGGTGACGAGGGGGTGGGGGATGATATAATGCTCACAATTGGAAACAGATGTCATGTTTCCTGATTGCGGTCCCCAGAAACAGGCAGTGGGCTCTTCGATAAGGGTCTGTAGTGGCCTCGGGGTCTGGTTCTGGGTCTGGGTTTGAGTGCTGCAGCTGGGCAGCGCTGGGTGAAGTAAGTGCTGCTTCACCCAGGCCTGATTGAAACCATGAGATCAAGTTGCTTTTCTTGCCAAGAGGGAAGAATGGGGTGGGTTCTGCTATTAATCGCTGTGACAGGAACGACGGGGGGGTCATGATAGTGGGGTCAGCAGACTGTTGTTTCAAAGAGGGTAGAGTTGCAGAGCACGTTTAACCCTAAGGGACGGAGCTCCGATGTCACATTCCTCAGCACTATCTTAAACTCTCAAATTCAGATTGTTTTAAGATATTAAATAATGAAAACACCTCATTACGCTTGAATGAATAATGCTTTCATTAAGTGTCTAGAAAAGCCAGAAGTAAGTAAGTAAACATTTATAGTAAAAAAACAAATAAAAAACAGCACACGTTGATTTCTTGTGACATATTTGCATTATTTCACAAGATAAATGTCTGGAGCCTCAAGTGGAAGAAAGTAAATCCACTGATAATTGTTTTTGTTTTGATAACATCAAGAAAATGACAGTCTAAATCATTATGGTTTGACCAGGTTTAAAAAGCTACTCATTGTTTTGCCTCCACCCTCGGGTTTAACACTGAACATCTCTGTTAAGGTGAGGGCAGGGCAGGATGGGTGGAGTAGGGGGGGGGCTTGTGGATTACATTTCTATCCGACGGATTCCAGAGTGATGTCAGAGAACCTCCTGAAGAGGGGCCTTGACATTACAAATCTGAGGCAGGTCCAGGGCCAGCAGGGGAAGGAAAATTACACTTGATTGCAGTTCAATTAGGCATTCTTGCTCAGTATTACAGTACCGCTCAGAAATGCAGAGATAATAGGATGCAAACAGTCACGTTTACATACTAGACCACTTTATCTGGTCTACTATGTAAATATAGTCAAAGCCAAAAGTATACGAAAAAAAAAGTCCAAATTAGACCCGGACCCAGAAGGGTTAAAGAACACCTAGACTTAAATGACCATGAAAATCCATTTTATATGCTACTCTGGAAACACAGAGTCATATTGGTGGCTGTTGAGTCCCAGATGGACGGCGTTAAGAGACTCACACGCTGGGCCGCCCCCCTTCACTCAGACCCCACTGAATCAATGCTATGCTAGACATGTTGTAGACGATACATGGGGAATGCTAAGGAACTAACCCGGCCAGAAAACAGGAGGTGATGTCTTGATAGAGTTGCTGGACAGACTCCCGACACACTCGGTCAAAACCCAGTTTTTGAGTCTTGGCACTGGTCAGCGCTACAAACCTCATTGGTGGAACGAAAGAGCTGAGATTAATTATGCGGTTCCTTTACTTCCAATTAAAAGACTGTGTCATGTGGTAACTATATTGCATGTGGTTGCCAGTCCAACCCTCAATCATTAGGACTTGGTGGTCCACTAACGTGTGCAGACCATTATCACCTCGCCATGCCCCATTACACGGCACAGGATTTCCCCCCACAGAAGCCCCCGTGACCAGGTTTTTGTGGTCTGTCCCTGATGAACATGTAGCTCAGGACTTCTATGGAAGCCAGACTGGGACTGGAGGACTGAAGCCATGTGAGGAGGGTCTAACCAGTTAAGACAGCTTTGCTTTATATATAAAAGGCCTTTTACAGAACGGAGCATTTTATGTTGGTGGGATTAATTTGCACGTCAATAGATTTTCTCAAACTGTTGTTTTTTTGTCATGAATACTTCACACAGAATGTGAAGGTTACGCATCGAAAAAAAGCATACTTTTTTCCCATTAAGAGGCCAATTTTTCTAAGCTTTTTGCACCATGAATATAAAAGTCAACAACCAATCATGGTGCAGGGATATTTATTGTTGCCCATAAAGTGGGACTATTTTGTTTTCAGACACAATCCTCTGTTTATTCCTATTTAAATGCATCACTGTTGACCAAGTGAAATTAATTCATGCAAAACATTTGTTTGGCGCTATAAAATACATTTGCAAATTGTTCCAACTTTATGGGCGACCCTGTATCTTATAACCTTGACAAGGGCAGCGCAGTGCAGATCCACTGCTTCCATTCTTCCCTTTCACAATAAAAGCTGGACGTATCATATTCGCAGGCCAGTATTTCTTCGCATTTTCTTGTCATGTGTTGAAAAGCTGTACGGTAGTCGCAGATACATCGGTTGCATTTCGAAGTTGGCTTGCAAAGTAGCACAACATGTTTGAATTTTCCACATCATCTGAGAACATGTCTGTTAGAGGGAACTGGAACCAATCGGGCCAGTGGAGCAGTCGAGAGCCATAAATGCAAAGTGAAGTAAAGATGATGCGTATTTACCAGAGACTGAAAGCAGCGCCACGCCAGAGAAATGAGCTGTCGCCATATGGCTCTTGGCTGCTTTCACATTACAGTATAATGGTGTGTGAGGTGTGAGGGCTGCAGCCGACGTCTCACCTCGCTAGATGCCGGGGATTAGCTGTGCGTGACAAGGAGAGGGAGGGAGGAGGGCGTTGAGCTGCAGGCTTGTCTTCTTCCAGAGCCTGCCACATTCCTCCATCCCGAGTCCCAAGAGATGGCGGGGGGGTCGGTGGTGGTGGGGTGGAGCATTTCAAGACCGCAGCCGTCACTCAGTGCAATCTGGTGGGAAAATCTTCAAGAGAGCGATGAAGTCAGGGCTGTGTAACATATGGAGTCAGGGCCGATTCCGCTGGTCGTGTTTGTGCAACGATAGCGAGACATGCGACCGATGACTGACGGGCTTTTTTTAACATTACGCAAAAAGACAGTACAGTATGCATAATCACCTTTAGCTGTAGCTCCTGAGATGGAGGGGTGAAGGTCAGGAAGTGTGGAGACCCTCACAGGGAGCAGCAAACACCACTGTATCAACACAGAAAGATACAGAAGTTTCACAAGAAAAGCTACGTCTTCATACACAGTATTTCAAACATTCATGGCGGTCACTCGGATCCTGATCCTGCCAGGCCTCTGGGGTTCTGGTCAGTCAGGGAGGTTTGTTTGTGTGTGATGATGAGTTATGACGGGTCATTGAGCCGGACAGACCTTTACCGGCAGCATTTGCAAAACAGAAACCAAACAAACAGGGACGTGTGTTATCGTATCCGAAGCTGAACATTGTGTGCTCGAGGTGCCGTGACATCATTAGCAAACGGACCAATAAAAACGCAGTTGCTTTTTCACAGTACGGATTTTAAAAATCCTCAAACATGTGCTGCATGAACGGGGGGATTCCAGTTCCATTGTGGTACTCTCTGCAACTAATTTTCAGTCACTCACCACAACATGTGCCCAGTAACCGGGAGAAACCCCAAACTCTAACTGAAAAAAACAAACATACCCATCAGCCACATCATCAATCCTGACGCTTTTTTTGTTGTTATTTGACAACGCTGACATACGCTTTGCCCTCCAGTCTCCCACAAATCACCTGGTGACAGAAACTGATCACAGAGCTGTAACAACACATTTCAGCCCCGGCACTCTCACACTCCCGTCTGTCACATTTCGTGTGAGGAAACTAGATTTATGGCCCCCGAACATCTCAACCATCTCCAACATCATCCTTTTTCCGGTGAAATAAACAGACGGACCACACAGAGGAGGCTGAGGGACGGCAGCTGTGGAGATCAGGGCTGATAGACAGACTTAACAAGGTTAGGGAGTCCTTGACCTGTCGCTGGTGCACACCCACGCTAATGCTCCTAATGGTGAACTAGACGGGAAGATAGTGAGACGCTGTGGCTCCACAGTGAAACCCGAACCTCCTCGTCCTAACGTAGGTTTGCAGAGGGTACGGAGGAAAATGCCCATGTGTTTCCTTATAAATATCAGGCTTCCTACACCATTTCCGAACTCAAGCACTTTTCAAGCATTTCAAGGTGCATTTCCATGCTTTTCCAGCCCCTTCCAGCTGTGGTAAACTCCATATTTGCATCAATCCAATGGTCAGTATTCAGTCTACTTATTATGTCACTTGTTCATCACATTAAATGAGATGTTATTGTCCTCTAAACAACCAACATGATGTTTGGAGACAGCTTTTTACAGAAGGACCACAAATGAAAGGAAAACTAATTCCACTAACAGATCCACAGAAATATAATCACCAACTATTTTCATCATCTGTTCATCATCAAAAGTCATTTTTCATAAAGAAATGTCAGAAAATGCTGTTTTCAGTCCTCAAATATGGAGATCTTCTCTTCTCTGTTCTATCATAGATGTGGTTACAAGTGTTGCCTTATTTCCCTCTGAACACACAGTATGACGGACAGCTGCAATGGACAGTTGCTCACACTAAGCATGCCAGAAGACCTCCTCAGAGATTACACCCCCACCACACACACAGTGTTTACTCTGTACTCATGGCACCTCTCTGTCATGATGATTTATCCAAGGAAGCTGGTGGACATGTGCCACAGTGCCACCGCTGTGTGAATATACGTGTCTCTAATGTGTGAATATCTCAAGTGGTTACGAAGGGCGACCAGGAGGAGACAATATGGTGCGAGCAGATGTGGAGAAATAACTCATGTTGGACAAGGAAAGCAAAAAGGCATCTTCTACATTTCAAACTATCGAATTAACTGTTTGAGTACAGCTGCAATTTACAGCATATGGTTAAAAACCATTGCGCTGTTAGCTCTCACCCCCCAAAGCCTCGACTGCAGGTCGAAGGTAGCAGTGAAGCCTGATCTGGGGGTCTCCAAGGCAGGCTTGGTCTCTGCTGGAGACCCCACTTCACAGTCTGAAGCTGGCGGTTCTGGTGAACCTGCATGCCGTAAATTGTTTCTGCTGATTGTAGCGGGGGCACTGGACCAGATGACAGGCATTAAGAATAATTACATGGAAATAAAGCCAAGCTTCTTTGCTCAGGTCATACGGAGGAATCTGTATTAAACTTGTCGCTTTGCAGCCACATGTGAATATGCAAAATGAAAACAAAACAGTTAAATTCAATCTTAATATAAACAAAGTGATGGTAAAAATGTAGTTCAACGGGGGACGACAAAACTAAAATCAATCATGAACTAAATCTGGCATCACGTGAGGCATCACACGGGGAGAGAGAAGTAATGAGATCTGCAGAAGTGAGGCATTATAAGAATGTTTTGAGAGTGAGGTAATGAGAGGGGGGGGGGGGATCTGGATTTATTTATTTATTTGTTTATTTAAAAGGGACAGTGCACATCAATTGACATTTTCAGTTTACACTCAAAATGTAAATATGCCAGAGTTAGCAAAAGAGCTAATGCATGCTGGGTATTTTGGTTTGACCCTTCTGGATCATTCCCTTGCAGTTTGACCTGAGCAAACGACGGTAATAAAGGCCTCGGCTCATTAGTTCGACTCACTAATTTGCACGTTGAATAAAAACATACCATGTTATTACAACTTTGCCGACTACAAATATGCCATCAGGAGATTGATTCAGTGCTGCAACGTATGAAAAGACCCCACAGCCACAGGGATCCAAAAGGGAAAATGACATAATGGCCTATTTCATCATTCAAACATTTTGGAAAAAGTGATCTTTTCAATGGCATCAATACCTGGCAACTCCCATCAGTGCATTTAATCGGGGCATTCAGCGCTTTAACAAGTGCGGGTGGAAAATCCTTCCACTCACGTTGATATATTTCACCTAATTATTTTGCCGTTCTTGCCGAACCCAACGTGAGTCAGTGTGAGCGCAGGAGCTTTGGAAGAAAAAGCCTCAGAGCGAGAAAGATTGCATTTCAAAGTCGATGATGTGATCCGTGGAGCCGAGCACATCAATATATCTAGATCTTATACCTTCCTTCACCGGAGACCCTCCGGGGGACACAAAGAAAACTCACTGTGAGCTCATGGGGGTTTTTAACGGATTCACGGTAGCAACCTCACATTACAACCTGATGGAACCCCAGCAGCAGAGCGGTCATGAGTTGATGGGAGGATAATGCCTCGGATGCTTCTGGAAGGCTGGAATCCAGAGAAAGTAGAGCTGTCTGTTATGCACCGTTGCTAATGTGTTAGCTTGCTGTGTGCTACTTGCATCACACTTAGAGGCAGGAAAGTGCAGCCTAATAGCATAAACCTGTTAACTTCCAGTAAAGGCAACACAGAAGTCCAACTGACAGAAGTGCATTTAAACACAGAACTCTGCACTGCGATTGATGGTTCTTACCAATCTTATATAGTGCACCCTTCTAGCACATATTTATCATAAAAGGAACATTTTAACCATTTTCAACCATTTGATGGCCGTGGCAACCATCCCAGTGGGAGTGAGTGGGAGGTCAGGAAGAGTTCAGGTCTTGTACTGAGGGACGGTTTATTTACAGATTTAAAAGTCACATCCTGAGAATTGAGGTGGTTTTTACCGTGCAGCACATCCACATACAGACAAACTGGCGAAGCTGATAAAGAGCAGATATAAAGTGTAAAGCATAAACGAATCCGTGCACCAAAATCTTAAAAATGATTCAGAAAAACCTACTTACAGGTACCCTATGCTTGTCAATGACATGCCAACGTATCTGAAGATATACAATATCATGGGTTTATCCAAACAAAGTGACATTAAGTCTTCTTCTGATTTTTGCAGCAGGAGCGATGGCGCAGGAAGAGGAAGTCGGCACGACGACGGTGCCAGACGTGGCGGCACACAAAGAAGTACGAGGAGACATGATTCCAAAGGTCACCGAAGCTCCCGGTAAGAAACACCGACTCACAACACCATTCATACACTATATAGAACCACATTTCACTCACATCGTAGGGGGGATACATCAATAAAATAATTATGTGTGTGGTTTAAATTATCTTCACTAATGGAATTAACAAATTAAAACGATGTGTACCAACAGACACACTTCATGCTTTAGGAACAACATAAGATATAATTATCAGGATTTGAAAGATTGTCTTATACCTTCGAGACAAGAGAAACAGTCATGTGATTAAATAGAGGAATCAATTTTACCTGCATGTCCGAGATAAGCATCACTATTGTGTACGAGAATACAAGAATAACCAATAAACATACACAGCAAACTCTAAATAAATATGCTCAGATAGGAGTAGGTAGTAGTAAACACATATCCTACCCCTTAAATTAATAATCAACTTAATGTTTATACACAACAGCAACAGCAGCAAGTGTCACAGTCCTGAGAGGGACACTTATAATCAGGGACCAATTAAGAATTTGAGTTCCTGTGCTTCTGCAGAGCCGTTGGATCCACAAGTGGTGGTTTTCCCTTCGGTGGACTCTGGAGAACCGACTGAACAGACGACGGCAGCAGAGGCAGCGACCCCGACGGCTGCAGGAGAGGACGGAGACAACAAGGAGGAGGCGGCTGACAAGGCACCCGGCTTCACGGTCGAGGTTCTTACTAATGTCGTCAAAGTGGTGGAAACGGTGGAGACCCCGGCACCCGTCCCCGCCAGAGGGGACGGCCCCAACAACACACCACGGGTGAGATAAAGGAGTGATGCAGATGTTAGGTTCCAGAGAAACATGTCATCTGGTTCTAAATATCACAAACGTAAAAAAGATGGATCATCTGCTTTAAAGTCAGTCATTTAACATAAAGAGTCCAGAATAATGATGCAATACCATTAAAAACAGAGAAATTATACGTTATATTTACTACTACTTTGGCATGTTAATAAATTAATCATGATACATTTATTTATAAAGCGCAATATCATAATAACTTTTTTTTTGCATCAAATATCTCAAATGACATTGACACAATTTGCAATTACTTTCTGAGCAGGAAGCATGATAGCAGCCTTTGCATAAGAAAAAATAATTATATTTTATCATTTTTATCTCTTCAGGCCACATTTGTTTGGTTATATATATATATATATATGTATATATATATATCCCATAACCAGTATTCTCATTTTTTTGTGTTATGCTCTGCTGTAGATACAAATTAGAAGTTTCTGCTTTAAAGAGCATCAAAACCTAAAATAAAATGTTTATAATAGAGGGACCATGCTGTAATACATGTTAAATCCACAAGCCTAATCATTCTGAACGATTCAAGGGGAAGTTGTGGGAAGTCTGAAGAGTTTCTGGTTTTTTCCCTGCAGCTGGTGCCACAGGGTGACGTGGTCTGTGTCAGCAAAGAGGCGGTCCAGGACAAGAACGCCGTCAACCTGAAACTCAAGGCCTTGTCCAACTGTGTAAGCTCAGAAAACAACTCCTCCTGTCTGTTTGTGCATCTACGCTCTCTAGAAGAAAGAGGTTATGGCTTAAATATAACAGTTCAGTCGTCCTGACAACATGGCGGAGAAGGCAGGGTGTAAAATATTCATATTCATGCACTGCAAACCAACAAACTGCACCGTGGAAGGAAAATCCTCTTGGTTTTTGATGGCGTTCCCAGTTGGCTATCAGCTTGCTAAACATGAGCTCAGCAGGACATTCGTCCTTACTTAAGAGGCAGTGACTGTTGTTTCTCCAATGCACATAAATCAGTGGGGCGAGCTGAAAAACTGTGTCCATCCCTTTGCTTTGAGTGTCTTCTTCTACATGGGAGTGTGTGTGTGTGTGTGTGTGTATGGGGTGGGGGGGGGCATGGATTGAGCTGGGAGGGCAGAGGGAGAAAGCTCCATGGGTGGGCTCACTGCCGCTGATGCAGAGTGTGTGATGTACGGAGGCCTGAAGCTGAAGCGTGGGCGTGTTTGTGTTTAGAAAACAAATTCTTCAGGGTCTCTGGAAAACTAGCTCCCCCCCCCCCCGTTTGAACCCACGATGTGATATCAGCTCCTACAGCCTGAACAACATGCATTAACATTTAAAAACAATGCATAAACAGCTGTAAGCAGCAAAATATACAACAGAGGGATCCTTGTGTACACAGACAAAGAAACCAGCCTACATACATATACATATATATAGCCTGCAGGACTAAACACATCACAAAGGAAATGTTTCAAACTGGGCTTCTTGCAATATTACTTTGAAAACAAATCACTTGGTGCAACCTGCAATCCTTTATTCCAGATGTTATTGTTTAAGGACTGGATTGAGTTCACAATGGTGTTTGGCCGTCTTGACCCCAGATATGAAGGGATGATGTTGGTGTTGGTGACAGAGAGGCTCATCTAAAGTCTCATTGGGTCCCACAGCAGAGAAAATGTAAAGACCACATGTCATATTGCATAAAAAAAAAGTTAATTTATTTGTTTTAAACATAGCCGGGTTGCACAATTAACTTAGCTGTAGCCTCTTCACACTGCATACACATATAATGTACAAATATTATATACGTTATCAGAAGATACTCTAGTCTGGTGGTACGGATGCAGATATTTCTGTATTAGTAGCCTGATGGAAGCATGGCGAATGGTTATTCTTATTTTAAGATAAGATGTACAGAAGATCTATCGATATTTTTAAGCTTTCTTTCCTCAGAGATCAAACAAAGAGCTTCTTCAGATGAAGATTTCTAGATAGAGGTCACTAGCTCTACACATCTAGCCATCTGTGCACTCCTCAACTGGGATTAAGGACTCCTACAGTGTTGCAGATTCTGGATCAGATTGCATCAGGGGAAAAATGTTGATGAGCACTTATTGGATTAACCACAAAGAAAGATGAAGAAACAGAGATTTTATGGCCAATCATTTGGGATTTGGCAGTGAATGTCAAAGTGTAGCAATCTAGAACTCAATCAATTAAACCGTCCGCATGTCGAAATGAAAAATGTCTCAATGCTTAATTATCTAATCTAACGTAATTATCTCTCCTTGCAGAAAGACACCAAAGTGAAGATTGAAAGCGTTCTGCAGGAGCTGTGTGGCGAAGACTGTAAACTAGATATCTACCAAGAGGACGACTCGGACCAAATCCTCGTATCTGGAAAATATGTTGAAGGTGAGGAAAGATATTTATTTAAAATGAGAGAGAAACAAAACATTGTTACATCTCATAAGATGATATTAAGTGTTTTAGCATCTGATGAGCATTTTCTAAGTAGCAATATTGTTCAACTCCCTCTAAACCTGCATTAAAATATCAGCTCCATTGCTCCAAACAAAACTCCATGTTATTAACCTGGGGGTCGTGAGGCCAGACCCAGGTAGAGAACACAAACCTGATTATTCTGGAGGGGGGCAGGGGGTCGCAACTCGAAAAGGGTACCATTTAATGAAGTAACACCTCTACCTCTATTGTCGAAAAAATGTAAACACATAAAATGTCTCAAGAAAAAACACAGCTTTTTTTTCTTTTCTTTGCAGATGATGTTGCAGGTATGGCCGACAAGTTCAACAATGACAACATCAAAGATAAGGTACGCCATATTCCATTGTGGAAATACTCTACACACATTTATCACGTCCTTCTAATGTATATAAGTATATAAAGTATAACGGTAGCGCTATGGAATCATAAACAGGGTCGCCCATGAAGTTGGAATAATTTGCAAATGTCTCGTCTTTTATAGCACCAAACAAATGTGATGCATGAATTCATTTCTGGGTCAGTGGGACACATAATGTAAATCATAGCACCCGGTCAAAAGTGATGACTGATGCATTTAAATACGAATAAACAGAGGATTGTGTCTGAAAACTAAATATTACAACTTTATGATACACAACTCCATTTAGTTGCAAACTCCACAGTGATTTTCCTCTAAAATGCATTGATTTATATATTTTTTTCTACCGGCTCAACCGAGTCTTGGATCAAGCTGGTACTCAATGCACCACGAAGGGTAAACTCGTAAAACTGGCTGGTTGACTCATAATTAATGAGGGAATACACTACGGAAGAGAAACACACACTGCCAGAGTGTGAATACTTTTCCAAAGGCTTCCAGCTGCCAGACTGTCAGTTTGTGTGACGAACAAAAAAAAAAAGAGCCCACAAACAATTCCACGCGTCAGCTCCACAACATCGTTTCTACTTCCCGGGGGAATAATCTGGGGTTATGGGTGTTCCCGTCACACCCTTCCATCTCCCTCTTCTCTCCACAAACGTGATGAATAATCTTATTAGACATTCACCAGCATTTACGCCAAACAGTCACTCTTCAAATACGGTCACTTTTGTAGGTCTCCATGAGCAAGAGGTTTTATCACATACTAGGGGTGGGAATCTTTGATTGAGAATACAAATATATTGTAATTAGTAAATGCTTCAGGATCTACTCAAGCATAACATTATATTATATAATTGTAATTTGTTGACAATGTTAAACTGATTACAATAATGTAAATACACAAAGGCAAGACCAAAGATTGCATTAATTCATTCTTAACTTGAACATTTAAAATATATATATTTAAAAAATTGATTTCTGGAATTTATAAATCGATTAAGAATCTTAGAAAATAACACTAGAGCTACAATCACAACATGAACTCTAGGCTCATGTGATTTTGTTCTTATTTGTGTTGTTTTTGTTGTGATCAGACTGACGTGGAGGAGGCCGTTCCTCGTTGGGGGAAGAACTCCAAGCTGGTCCTGGTCTCCTTGCTGCTGACCGGCCTGTTGTTGGCCGCGCTGCTGGTGGCCGGTTATTACCTCAAGACCCACCGCAAGAACTCCAAAGGAGTCCGACTGGTGAGTAGATCGGAGGTTCGTCACAACATGAGGCTAAAATCTGGAGGCAAACACCTCTGGTTCGGGGAAAAGTTAAACTAGCATTGTTTCAAATGGCCAGCAGGGGGCGACTCCAGTGGTTGCAAATACAAATCCCAGTAAACACTGTGAACATGAGTTTATTATCCCGTCTTCTTCAATACAGCATGATGTTCATTGGTCCCATTTAGAGCAGTGGTTCCTAAACATTTTCTACAGAGTCCCCTTTTGTAGATAATATGCCTCGTGCCTTTGTTTTGGTTGTTGTGACATTTGGTTCATCTACATTTACCTGGTAGTCCTTTCACAAACGTGTCCATGATTTGCTAGCTAGCAGTGTAGAAGAACGATGCATCATTTATATTTAGCCCTACCGCGTCATAAATCTGGGCTTCCCCTAGTTTGAAAACCACTGATTTAAAGTAAATTAGAGGAGAAAGCCGGGTATTCTTTAGCATGTGGCTGCCCACGCTACCACGGTGTTGTTCTGGTTGCAATAAAACAAGATGACGACAGCCAAAATGCCAAAGCTCGATGCTTCAAAATCGTAGTTCACGAAACGAACACATGACGTCAGGGCATCTCCCTTCACTTCTTGTACACGGTCTGGGATTTCACATCACGGATATGATCATCTTCTTGACGTTTAACCAAAAAAGCGTGCTTAAAGAGCAAGCAAAGCATCATGTGCTGGCAATAAGGCAAACCCTTCCTTTCCTAAGCTAAGATAACATCCAGTTTGCTGAGGAAATTGTACACGGCTGATGGTTTATTTTAAAAAAGCACATATGGATTTGAGGTCAAACGTATAGTTATCCTCGGGTCAATTCTGCACTCCAGGGAGGACGAACTGGACTCACAAGTCCTTTAACTCAAAGCAGCATGGAGCTGCTTCTACTTCAATCCCCTGCCAGGGGGCTACAGATGCTTTCTCCCCTCCCTCCTCCTTTCACGCTCATGACATCATTGTTTAAAGCGTTTACATATGGGGGGAGGGGCACACCCATATGATGGTGTCTGGTGGAGCAGATTGCTGAATTGCCTTTGTTTTGCTTATTTATTGAATAAGTCATCAAATGTTATCATCAGTATTCTAGCAGACAGAACAAAAACACCTCACCAGACTTAAACAGTCAGATTTTCAGCCAGAAGCAAAGTAAAACAACAAGCATACTCCCAACAGTATAGCAATAAAAAAACCTTCTGACTGCACACATCTGAAACACATAAACCTCCTAAACAAAGAATGCATTTGTTGTTTGCTTTGCAGCAACGCCCACAAAGAAACCTCCATTTCCAACCGCACGCTTTCTTGCTTGTTTGCATGTCATACTTGAACAGTGAAAAGCTTGTTGGTGTTAAACGTGCACGCCCTTGAACCTGGTGTCCGTGTTGCTTTCCCTTAGGCCGAGTCCTTCCAGGTGGATGAGGAGAATCAGGCCAACACCCTGGTGTCTGTGGCCCCCCTACCCCAAGACCCCCTCGACAAGCCAACCCTCAATGGTGAGTCCCCACCGGAGAATGGGACCGGCCCAGCCGCCGCCACCACCAACGGACACTCCGCCACCCAGACCCCCGTTGCTGACACAGAGATGTGAACCAGCCCCCCGTTACTGGGACTCACTACCCACAAGCCCCTCTGTTGCCTCAGAGACCGTCCACACACTGAGATGAAAATTCAACATGAATCCACCGAATACACTCACACCTCCCCCTCTTCCTCTGCTGTACCTCTCGGGACGACGACAACGATGAAGCTCGTGACCACGATGACGATAATGACAATGCCTGTAATGTGAAACGTTTGGGATCACTGGCCTTTGCTGGTGTGAAGGGGGCGGGGCTACGTACGCTGTGATTGGGACTGAGACTGCTCTGGCTGGGATTTGGTAGCTGCCCTGACTTCAGTCTAGCTGTAACAATCATTGTAGAATCCCCAAATAATGCTAAAATAGCTGCAAAACGTTAAACTGTTTTTGTTTTTATTTGGGAAATGTTTGTTTTCGTAGCCTCTCGTGTTGCCTTAACCTTCAGTAGGACTTAATAAGGGTGAGACGGGAAAGAAAGAAGTTAATGACGATAAAAAAGTTGGCTATATTTTCTAACAAATAACAAACTGTAAGATATCTGAAACAAAAAGGTGCTTGTTACTGTTGTTAACCGACTGACATAGAATTAGCAAAGCACAACATAGATAAGATAGCAACAAGAGCATTCTTTGGTTTTTACTACAGAATGAAATAATACAATGGAGCTTTTCATTCATGAAAATGTCAGCTAAAAGCTATTATTAATATTTGCCTCACTGCTTGAGACCGATGAGCATAATGAACAACGTAACCTTGACAACTACTGACCCCGGGTCGAAGTTTAATAGCGAGGTCACCAAGTGCATTTCTATTTTTGTGATTTTCATGATGACATGAGTGTACAGTTTTTTTTGTTGTTATGTTTTTTTAACAAATGCAAACTTTTACCGCTGTGTTTGGGAATGATGAAGAGCAGCATTTTTTAAATTCAGAGGGAAAAGGAAAAAAAATACAGATTGTGAGTTTCCAAGTTGCTGAGCTGGAAAACAAAACTCACTGCCGGGAAAATTTCTACACGACCTAAAGCCGGTTCAACATTCCCAAGAACACCTTTACCCCCTCGAACTCTTTTTTTCTTTTAAAACCGAGGTACAGATTTTTTAGCTTCTCTTTTGACTGGCTGCTTTCATAATGTACTGCATGTGTAAATAAGCCTGCTTTCTCTGTTAGTAGTACCTGTGCCTGACTCATAAACTGTGATTGTTGACAATACCTTCCTGGTTCGTCTCCAGCTTACTTCTGTTTGAGATTACTTGGTTTATGAACACATAAATCCATAAATAAAGAAATCCTCCACACCAGGGCTCGTAAAATACTCCTTTCACATTATAAAATACACAGCTGTACTCAGGAATCTACAGCCATACTGTATTAACCCAGATACTAAATATCTACATATAAAGATGTAAAGGACTGCATACTCATAATCCAAAAAAACAAACACACACACACACACACACACACACAAAGCTTTGATCCTCAAAAATCTAATGAACTAAATATTGATTTATTGGAAACAAACTACCAGTATCCTTCATGTAATGTCCACTAAAGGAAATAAAAAAAATACTTATTTACTTATTTAATTCAACGCTGGTACGATAAAATTCTCTCGGCCACAAGATTAGATTATTAGGGTTTTCAGGGCAGTGGTTCAAACACATCTGTAGTTTTTATTCCATCCATAAAGGCAACATAAATAACCAAATAGAAAAAACATTATTTTCTCATGATCAGGACGTTGTAATTACGAGAACACTATACAAGAAGGCTGCTATCACTGATGAATGAGCACGAGCCAATCAGAGGCAGAGTAGGGGCGGGTCTTTGTGGAAATATATAAATATTTTGAAATCAAACCAGCATAAATAACAGGCGGCAAACCAATAGCATTAGCAGCCTTATTGCTTGCGTGCTATTGGTTAAGCTACCGTGTCCTAATATTGGGATACGGTTGCCTCCCTGTGATCTAGGGAGCTCTATGTACTATAAAGTGATCTTTCCTTATGTATTTTATTATTAAAAACATGCCAGGTGTCCTGGTAGACCATCCATAACAAATACAAAGATGCATTTTTGCTGGATAAACATGATATTTCACTCTGCTTACTTTAAACATTACTTTCCCAGGACATGGGTTCGTCTGAATGGCTCTGCTCCATCTCAAGCCAGGCTTTGATGCCAATTTGACACAGTGGCCAAGTCTTTTCCTCCCTGTATACTTACATCGGGGGAAAGTGAGGTCTGTAAATCACTACCAACACTTTAAGAGCCCTTATTTAAGTCATCGGGTCCAGAAAGTTGTAAAACGTACTACCGGCCGGATCCAGAGTCAGAATGAGTTGCCGTTCATGCGAGCGAGCCAAAACCAAGCAGTTGCACTAAACGCGGCTTCCTTGGCGGCCATGCATGCCAATGCATGATGGGATACAGCGCTTGGTTAGTGACCATTGGTTGTACGGTGATACTTTGATTCTACTACGTCGGGTATAATATCAGCGGCATACATGTGGATATACTGCAAAACGTCAAAGTGCCTATGAGCACCTGTCGGATGCAGCCATAGTTTCTATTAAAACGCAAATCAATGCTTTGACCTATGCAGAGCGGAAAAACAACCCTGATAACTACATCCTGCTGTTTGAATGTTCATCATGAAAAAGCAAATCTTGTATTCAAAACACGCCATTAGTGACACGCTTCGGTGAAGTCAGAGGAGTGATGGTTGCACAGACAGTAAAGGGAGGAGAGTGCAAAGTTTTATTGACATTTATGCAAATGCACCAATACGATCTTATCAGTTCAGCGATGAAGAAAGTATTTAATGCAACACTCACTTCTTTCTTTTAGGAAAAGGAGACGAGATTGTAAACGATGAAGGAAACAGAATTTGTCTCCGGCTTCTCTAAACTCTCCACTTCACCAGAAACAAAGAACCCGTCACGCAAACGCTGCAGGTTCTCGATCCTCAAACATCCAATTAACCAAATTGTGATTTACTGCAAACTATTCACTCTGACAAATTAAAATAGACACTTGAACTTTACCATCACTCTCAAAACTGAATAGAAAAAAGGTCACAGGAAGCAAACACCAAATACGATTTGGGGAGAATCACAGAAACACTGTTAAAAAAAGATGATGTCTTCTGTGAGACAAGGTGAGATCAGTCATAGTTTCTAGTGAAATGCAAATCAATATTTTCACTAGGGGAGAGCAGAACAACTCAAGCCTGTAGTTTGAATGCGCATCATGAAAAAAAAAAAGCATTTCCGATATTCAAAACACGCCATTAGCAACAAACTTCCTGTCAGGTCCGCGGACTAACGCTGATTCCCAAGTTGGAGGCTTGAAGGAGACAGAAAGTACTGCAGATTGGTGTCATCAATACAAGATACATACATTAAAAAAGGACAGTAACAACACCAGCATGGTAACATGCAGGGTTCCTACACCTTTTCCAAAGTCAAATTACGCACTTTTCAAGCATTTCAAGGTGCATTTCCATGCTTTTCCAGCCCCTTCCAGCTGTGATAAACTCCATATGTGTACCAATCCAATGGTCAGTATTCAGTCTACTTATTATGTCACTTGTTCATCACATTAAATGAGATGTTATTGTCCTCTAAACAACCAACATGATGTTTGGAGACAGCTTTTTACAGAAGGACCACAAATGAAAGGAAAACTAATTCCACTAACAGATCCACAGAAATATAATCACCAACTATTTTCATCATCTGTTCATCATCAAAAGTCATTTTTCATAAAGAAATGTCAGAAAATGCTGTTTTCAGTCCCTCAGATATGTCTGTTCTATCATAGATGTCATCACATACAACACACATTTCAAGCACTTTAGTCTAAATCCAAGACCTGAATATGGATATGTGCTTTACTATACAGGATGTTCAGTATGTCTAAATTCAATCCCAGCTGCTTTTACATGCAGAGTTAATATCTGGCGTCTTATCTCGTCTTAATGGGTCAGACGGATGTTTGGGAACATTTCATCCCATTTCAAGCCTAATTTGAGAACATTTGAATGCCTCAACTTGTAATCGGTACACCTGCGTAAGCCTTCCTGGTTTTCATAATGGCACAGGACGAGCCGTGATTGGGTGCTCGCTGCACCTCGGCGTGTCTTAAAGACTCTTGGATGAGATAGTTAACGCAGAAGTGGAACCTCGGATCAACATGAAGAACATTGCTCTCGGTTGTCTTGCTCTGGCGTGTCTCTTCCCGGAGGCTCTCTGCGGGTGGTTTCAGCACGTACAACAAAAAAAGACGTGGTTGGAGGCCAGAGATTACTGCAGGGAGCATCACACCGACTTTCCTTCCATCAGCAACCAGGAAGACGAGGACAACTTCAGAACACAGGGCTGGCCTGGCGGCGTCTGGCTCGGTCTCTACAAAGACGCCAACGGCACGTGGAAGTGGTCGGGGGGCAAAAACGCGTCGTTCTTCAACTGGGCGAGAAATCACAGCGGCGACACGAACAAATGTGTGGTGCTGAAGAACAGAGGCTGGGTCAGAATGGACTGTGAAGTTAAAAGACGTTTCTTATGTTTTCACAGCGAGATGGTTCTGGTGAAGGAAAACAAGACGTGGGAGGAGGCGATGGAGCGGTGTCGCAGCCAGTACGGCGACTTGGTCAGCCTGACGTCTGAATCCACTCTGGTGGAAACCATGCAGACGAGCAGGGAGGCCCAGACGGACCACGTGTGGACCGGCCTGCGCTACCTGGCCGACACCTGGCTTTGGGTCAACGGGGACAATTTGAACTACCAGGCCTGGAGCCAAAGGGAGACGCCACACTGCCCCGGCTGGAGGCACCGCTGTGGGGCCCTCTCGCTGCAGCGACAGCAGTGGGAGAGCCGGGACTGTGCAGAGAAACTCAACTTTGTCTGCGATAACAACACTTGAGCACGTCTTGATAGATAGATTGATTCCACTTCATTATTCTTATTCTTATTATTATTGTAAAAGCAGTAATGAAGGTGTTCCTAAAGCCGTTGATGATTTGTACAATAATGCTTGACCTATTCTTCGTATGCATCCATGATCTGACAGTCTCCACCCACTCGGGTAGTCCGGGATCGTTAGGGGCCGGAGTGAAAGCTGTAAAATCGGACCCCGGTCCAGACCTTGATGTGGTCCGGTCCGGGGTCCAGCTTGGTCCAGGTCTGGGTCCAGCTTCCAAGCAGACTGTGGACTTGTGGCGTGAAAACAAACTATTCAAAGATAGCTAGATGTGTGATTCTATGATTTTAAAAAGCTCAACTACTAATAAATGTATCTTTTGATCACAGAAGTCTGTTCAGGAAGCTATCTTACTGATCTGTATATTAGGATATGTACACAACCTACTTATGTTTGCACGTCGGCACGGGTATTTCCAAATTCCAAAGCTGGTAAAACTGCCGTGCTGATATCATGTCGGTGGCGGTGATCCCCACGGTAAAACTTCTCAAACTTCTCATTATTCATTGCATTTGCCTAATAATACTAATAACGCTTATAATCATTCATGCGACACTGATTTGAATGGAAGTTAATATTTCCATTGTTTATATACATACACATTTTTTTTCTCTCCCAAAGACGCATCCAGTTGCATCAATTTCTTTATCCTCTGAGAAAATAGAAATCAAATATTCATGAAACTCAGCTTGTGTTTTTAACTTAAGACACAACAAGTATAGATTACCAACTGTTTTTGACTGATATGACACCAAATTAATAACTTTGGCATACGATTAAAGGCGAAAGATGTAATTGTTGGTGCTAAATAAAGTGTTTTGGGGCCAAAAAGGTGATAACTTCCGGGCCCCTGGCGGCCGTAAACAGTCACAAGGTCACCAAGGTCGACCGATGCAGCCACAGCAGATTAACCACCGCTGTCATTCTGTCTGACGTGACCTTTTTCAACCCTTCTCGTTTCACTCTGACAGTCGACGCGTTTGCAGCAGTAGTCCACTTACCACGGCCCCCCGGGGCTCCAGGCTCCTCCCCCCCGCTTGTACGGCCACTGTACAGCTGAGTGGGTGCAAAGGTCGGCGTGGCGTTCGCTGATGGCAACAAGGTGGCGTTGCTCCATCGATGGAAAAAATCATCCCTACAACAAAACAAACACAAAGTGTGAAAATGTCAGTTTACAATTTACAGCCTCTGTGTTTTATTATAATCTCAAGCTTTGCACAAATAAATAATCAGTGGTGGAAGAATATTTCAAAATAAGATACATACTGCTGTCAGTAATAATTTACCAAAGTAAAAGAACAGAAGTATTTTCAGAATAAATGTACTCTGGTCTTAATAATGTATGTACTCATTATGCAGTAAGGCCCCTCAGAGAGATTCATTATTACACTATATTATTGGATTAATATCACAGACTTGTAGGCATTTTAGTCAAGAGTGGAGCCACTTATTACTCTAGTGGATAATTTCACCTAAAATAGCCGACACAGTTCATAAGCTAATCATATATTATCCAGGAACGCTGTCAAATAGTGTAGTTGGGTTTTAAAAACAGAAAGAAGTGCTATATTTCTTTTTGGGTATAAATTACAATTTAAATGGTAACATTCGACCTACAAGTATCTCAAGTACAAATAAAATGACATTTCCATGGAAGCCAGTCACTTTCAGAAAAGAAGTTAAAGTTTCACAAAATATTGACTTAGTATCTCAAAATATTGACTTAGTATCTCAAAATATGGTCTTAGTATCTCAAAATATTTACTTAGCATCTCAAAATATTGTCTTAGTATCTCCAAATATTGTCTTAGTATCTCAAATTATTGACTTAGTATCTCAAAATATTGTCATAGTATCTCAAAATATTGTCTTAATATCTCAAAATATTGTCATAGTATCTCAAAATATTGTCTTCATATCTCAAACTATTGACTAAGTATCTCAAACTATTGTCGTAGTATATCAAACTATTGAGTCAGTATCTCAATATAATGAGTTAGTGTAGATTGTCATTATTTTTGAGATACCAAGTAAATATTTTGAGAAAGTTTGTTTTTTCCTAACATACTTTCCTCTACACGCAAACTCACGAACAAAAAAAAACGACGTGAAAAGAATCTTATGTGTAATATCTCCCAGCTGAAACACAAACAATAGTAAATACTGTGTCTCCCCCTACTGGCAGTCCTTCGTCAGCTCAGCTCTTGGTGTTTAAACAGCATGTCAGTCCCAGAGAGACGCCGCCACCTTTAAAAAACTGAACTCACGTGCTTTTGTTTACGGAAACGTCGCGTTTAAAAGTCCGCGTTTGAGTCGCCAGAACATTGTTGCTAGGCGACCACAGCCAGACGTTAGCTTGTTCTCTCGTGTCGTAAAGATGTGTGTTTACTGCTTGTTTTGGGGGAACCAAAGACCCGAACTACTTTCAGAAGTGTGTTTTAAAAGCTCGTCGGGCTTCAACACACCAGTTCACACACTCGTACTTACGTGAAAGTCTGCGTGACGGTTTGCGTGTCGAGCACAAACGCCATTGAATCAAACCGCCGGTCTCTTGTCTTTGATTTCTTTTCTTTTTTTGACAGGCTCGAGGTGCCTGAGAGATAGCCCGCCAAAAAACCCTGCGTGACGTAACGTGCCGATTACCGTAAGGGGCAGTAATGTGGAGCAGCGATTTACGTCACTTACCGTAAATAAGGCTACACTACAAGTGACGCAGTGAGGGCGAAATCACTGTTTAATAGACTATAACCCATTTTAAATGTACACTGAAGGTTTAAATATGATGTCACGCGTATTTTACCCGAGTTAAGTTATACAAAGGGACATTCAAGTGGCATGACGCCACAACACAGGCTCTCCCCTTTATGAGTGTTATACTGCCATCTGCTGCGACAAAACGGTATTACAATTTAGGAGCTTTTTCTTTCTTTTTCTGTCTTGTCACCTCACAACTGCTGGATCTATGGATGACAAAACACCTTATTTGTTTTTATTCTATTTTTTTTTTTTTTTTCAAATAAATGTAATCTTGAGATGAAAGTCTACTAGACAAATATTACCATGATACTTAATATTTAAGGATATTTTACGGATATAAGGATACCTAAAAAGCACCAGAGAATACAGCAGGGGGTAAGTATTGACATTAGATTCGTATGCGTAGCATAAAGGACAGTGGCTTTTGACTCATTCAAACGGATTACTTGTGACGCCACATGAGGAGTAGTGCGCATTTTTTTTAAACTCCGTGTTGGATTTTTTTTATTTGAAGGATGGAAGAGGTGAGCATATCTAATAACATATTTCACAATAGATTCAAACTTAACATTGAAAAAAACAGAGAAAACAGTTAGAAAAATATTCAGATTATTATTTATTTGTTAATTCTCTATAATATGTTAGAATATCCCGTATGTGGGCTATCCTGTATGACTACAGGTTGTATGCACTTGTAATATATAATTATTTTTTAATTTAATCACACTGTTATTGAGTTGTTATAAAAATATATAATAGACTCTCGGCACGACACCTCGCAGGTGCGTCAAAATTAGGTCGTTTACGGTAAAAAAAACAAAAAAAACGGCACCCATCACCCATGTGACTTCGGCGATGTTTGTAAACATGCGTCAGCCACATGTGATTTTGGCGATGAGGAAAGAGTCTGCAGCCAACCAGCGGCCAGGGGAGTGTCGGGGGCGTGGCTCCCGTGTTGCGCTATGGAAAATCGTTAGTGGAGGAGGAGGAGGAGGAGGAGGGGGGGCATGTACACAGTGATAAACGTGCGCTCCGAGATTTGATAAGAGCGACAATAAAACGATGGTTCACCGGAGGAACCGGGTCTGAGCGACGCCGGGCCGGAGGAGGAGGAGGCGGGGCGGGACGAGATGGAGACTCCTTTGGACGCGGGAAGAGGAAACGTGCTCCGGATAAACACGTAAGTTATTTATGTTTGTCAACAAGGCGAGACAGAGAGCGACACAATGCTGCGTATGTTGCGTTGAGAATACCACTACGTAATTGTGCGAATAGGTGAGAATAAAACATGTTGTAAAAAGTCTAAAAAATATATATATACTATAAGGAAGTAAAATAAAATTTAAAAAGTATTTGCAGGTAAAACAGGACTTGTTGATGTGAGAGAGGGGGAATAAAAAGGTTTATAAAGACTTTTGAAATGATGCGCGTGTCATCATCGACGTGACAACAGGTAAATGAAACTGCGTCAGCGAGGACCGACGAGCCACACACACACGCACACACACACACACACACACACTGAAATCCGGTGGGAATTTCCGCTGCGATGCCGTTGGGCTCGGTCAAAAAGGTGACGGGGCTCGGCTTGCAAAGAGGCGAGATGCGTGTTTTTGTGTGTGTTTTTTTACCGATAAAAACACGCGGGAGGATGTAAACAACGCGTGGAGTCGGCGTGAGAAGGAAGGAGCTCGGAATAGGATGCTGCGCAAGAGATGGATAGTGCGTAATCCCGTTGTGTGTGTGGAGAGAGGAGGAGGAGGAGGACGTTACGCAGTTCATCCTGGCACGGTTATTTAACGCCACATGTTGTTTTCTAGTGTTATCCGAACTTATATATTATAATATTTTTTTTATAAAAAAAAAAAGCAAGATAAAGATACTTTACAAACGTGGTCCCACACGCAGACGCGCAGATGGCTCTATTGTTTCCTTAGAAATAAAAAAATAACGCTTCAAGTGATGACGCAGCTTGTTAAGATGTCAAACAATACGTGGTGCGTCACGGAGATCTCGGGAGGTCCTTTAAAAGTAATCTGTTTTTTTGTTGGTGCGCACTTGATATGATGAAAACAAGCTCGATTTCCCAAAGATAGGGGTCGCTGTTGAGCAACACGGTAGGGGAGGGGGGGGGGGGAATACCTTGTTGACGCACAGGTATTCCTCATCTCCATCCCACAACACTTACTTATTCCGTGGTGATGTCGTAGAGAAAAGTAATGTGATGCTTTCTGTGACACACTTTTGTAGTTTTGTAGTCCTTTAGAAAAAAATGTAAGGCACACCTTCTGGAGGGGGGGGGGGGGGGTTTGGCGCCGACGTGCATGATGGGATGTTGGCCGTTGTTGACACCGAGGTCGCCCAACGCTCCACTGAAGACGCCAGCGAAGGAACATCTTCCCCAACCTGCCAGAAGGGGAGGGGGTGAAGGGGTGAAGGGGTGGGGGGGGGGGGGGGATGTCTGTGAATTGGCCTCTCCTCGCCTTCGCCGAGCTCCTGAGGTGAAAATGAGACGGCGCAGGAGGAGAGAACTCCTTTTCCTGCCAAGTGGATTTGTTCGCTCGCCGGGTGAATCAGCAGTAGACGTAAAACCATTGGCAAGGTAATGGAAAGGGCGAGAGACAGAGAGAGACAGAGAGAGAGGGGAGGAGGAGGGTTAAATTATGTGTAGTGAATAGAAACCTGACTCCAGAGGGGAATGTCACTACCTGTTTTTTTAAACAAATAGGCAAAGATCACGGGCGTTACAGCAGCAACAACATCCCCCTCCTGTTTATTTACATTATTCTGGAAATATGGAAACAATATTTCTATATCAGGATTTATATTTATATTTTTTCAGTACCGTGTCCATCGTGTTTTTTTTTTTTTACTTACGATGCCAGCAGAACAAGTGACCCGCTTTCACAGACGAGAAAATGTGACCTCAATAGTTATTCTGCCATTGTGTTTCAGGGAGGGGGGGGGCAGTTAAACAAACAGAAGAAGGGCTGAACACGGTGCTCTCGACCTAGTTTTACCCAGAATCCTCGGAGGAACCCATCCCTCAGCAGATGCTGAAACCAGATGCAGTGATTTCCAAAAAAAAGAAAAGGGGACCAGTTCCAAACTGATTGATGAGTTCACTTCCCCCTCGTTAAAAAAAACAACAACACAACAAGATCCCTCCTCCACGCTGCAGCGTACGGAAGAGGAGAGCCAATGACAGTCCTGCTACACGATGATGATGATGATGATGATGATGCGTTAGGAGATGAGTTTGAGGGCCGTGTTCGTTTGCAGGCGTCATTAGCAGCGAGACGCCCAAATAAGGGCAGTGGGAAAAGGTTTCCTCTCCTCCCTGCTGTCATTACTGAGTTACTCGTCCGTCTGTTGCCTTCCTCGTCAACAGACGGAGCAAAAACAAAAGTACCAGGCTCTTCTCAACGCATCGCCACCAAACGTTTCGCAATTTGTTGCTGTGAAGGAGAGCCGGTGACGTTACGTTGGAGCAGACGTCCAACGCTGTCACGTGATCCGAACGCAACCGGTTAAAGGAGCAGCAGGAAGTGAAGCGTGTGCTCCACGCTCGGCTCTGATTGGTCCGCTCCGGTGTCAGCCACTTTAAAAACCCTTCACAACTCACAGATATATAAAGTAGTAATATACATACATTTATAGAATTATACTGAGTACTAAGAATTATATATTCTCTCTCTCTCTCTATATATATATATATATATATATATATATATATATATATATATATATATATATATATATATATATATATATATATAGAAAGAGAGAAATAATACACATATAACTCATATAGAGTACTATCATTCAATATACATATAGAGAGAATATATAATTATATATATTTGTAGAATTCTAGAGTATTATATACACATTTAGAATTATAGTACTCTTGAATTCTATATATGTGTGTATATATATATATATATATAGAGAGAGAGAGAGAGAATTATACAGTACTATAATTCTATATATGTATATACATATATAGAATTATAGTACTCTGTACTTCTCCCCTGCCTGATTGCACAAATGAATTAATAAACTATAATTATTATTATCAAATATATATATAGAGAGAGAGTTAAAGTACGCTGAGAAGATATTCTGTAGTTTTTCCCCCTCGATTGCACAACCATTGAGGTTTAAAAACATATCACCTCAGTGAGTTTGCCCCTTTTACTGCTGATAAATAAGGACCTCTAATCTGTAAGAGGATTAACCACCCTCCTGTTTACCCCCCCCCCCCCCCCCCCCTCCACTGTCACACATACAGCCGCTCGCTGTTCATTTACTAACGTGAGTCCAGCAGAATCTCCTTTCCCTGTGTTACTAATAATAGTCCAATTGATTTCCGTGTTTTGTTTGTTTGTTGTTTTAAAAAGGGGCCGATGCGCCTTTAACAAGAGGTAGGAGGTCAGGTGACTTGGCAGAAGAGGAAGAAATAAAATGCTCACACACACACACACACACACACACACGCACGCACACAATTACCGGCGGAAAACAAAAGAGCTTGCAGTAAAGAGAGAGGTAGATTGGGGCGGAAACAAGGAGAAGACGGATGAAAGCAGCGTCGTGGCTTTCACACCGAGTTCTCTCCGACACGTATTCTTGGAGACGTAATAGAGGATGTGTTTTTTATTTCGTTCGGCCCAAAGTCTTTAAAAAAACGTGATTTGATCAGAAAATATAACCAATCAGCACAACTGTTGTTTTTCAGAAGCCAAAAGTAGAAGTGGAGAGGATCAGGGAGGGAAACTGTTCCCCAAAAACCACACAGGAAGATTTTAGATGAGTTGCTACGTCACCCCCCATCAGCAGGACGCCGCCGTCTGAGACCGATAACGTCGGCCTTTTTAATGCCAGACCTGCAAAACAGCTGAACCCAGAGAGTTTCTCCCACATTCATTGTTCTCCGGTTTTTGTGTCGAGAATTCAAAAGAAAAGCCGGTAATGGAGACGAGAGACGAGTCTCTCTGTAGACTGGACTATTTCAGGGTCTGGGTTTTTTGTTTTTGTTTTTCATCATCACACCACAGTGAACCCCCACCTGGACCAGGACCTGGGGGGTCCGAGGTGGTCCCAGGAGACCCGGGGGATGACACCGTATCCCTGTTGTGCGTTACAAAGCAGTCTAAAGGGATCCGTTCCTCCAGTGTGATTCATAGACGGGGTTTTAGGGGGTCCTGGTCTGCTGCCGGGTCCCTTTCTCTGAGGTCTTCGTCATCCGATGCACTTCTAATGTAAGGAACGGAACTGCTGAGTCACTCTTTAGGGGAAACATGACTCAGGGTTTCTCCTCGTCGGCCTCGGAGCCAGAAAAGAGTCTTCCTGAGATTCTAGTCCCCCCCCTCTCTCTCTCTCTCTCTCCTCTCTCTCTCTCTCTCTCTCTCTCTCCCTCCCCCTCCCCCTCCTCCCCCCCCCCTCTCTCCCTCTCCCTCTCTCTCCTCCTCTCTCCCTCCCTCTCTCTCTCCCTCTCCCTCTCTCTCCCTCCCTCTCTCTCTCTCTCTCTCACTCTCTCTATCCTCCTCTCGCCCCCTCTCTCTCCCCCTCCTCTTTCTCTCTCCCCCTCCTCTCTCTCTCCTCTCTCTCTCTCTCTCCCCTTCTCTCCCTCCCCCTCCTCCTCTCCCCCCCCTCTCTCTCCCCCTCCTCTTTCTTTCTCTCTCTCTCTCTCTCTCTCCTCCTCGCTCTCTCCCCCTCCTCCTCTCTCCCTCCCTCTCTCTCTCTCTCACTCTCTCTATCCTCCTCTCGCCCCCTCTCTCTCCCCCTCCTCTTTCTCTCTCCCCCTCCTCTCTCTCTCCTCTCTCTCTCTCTCTCTCTCCTCCTCGCTCTCTCCCCCTCCTCCTCTCTCCCTCCCTCTCTCTCTCTCACTCTCTCTATCCTCCTCTCTCTCCCTCTCTCTCCCCCCCTCTTTCTCCCCCCCTCTCTCTCTCCCTCTCCCTCCCCCTCCTCCTCTCCCCCCCCTCTCTCTATCCTCCTCTCGCCCCCTCTCTCTCCCCCTCCTCTTTCTCTCTCCCCCTCCTCTCCCCCTCCTCTTTCTCTCTCTCTCTCCCTCTCTCTCTCCTCCTCGCTCTCTCCCCCTCCTCCTCTCTCCCTCCCTCTCTCTCTCCCCCTCCTCCTCTCTCCCTCCCTCTCTCTCTCTCCCACTCTCTCTATCCTCCTCTCGCCTCCCTCTCTCTCCCCCCTCTCTCCCTCTCCCTCCCCCTCCCTCTCTTTTAAAGGATAATCAGCTCAAACACAGGCCTTCTTTGGACGTCTCTCTCTAAATGATCAGAAACAAATATGTCATAAATAACGAACCCCTCTTGTAATCTCGGTTTTAACCTTTCTTATCTTCAGTGTGGTTCCTGCAGACGACGGCTCATAAGTGACAGCGACCTCTGACCCAATCGTTACGAAGCAGAAAGACCATCCGTCTAATTGGAAATGAAATGATGGAAGTATAAAGTATACAACCCAAAGCCACTAATGGGATGAGCCACCTTCATTTATGTATTAGCATCATGTATTTGGTTAAAGACTCACATGTCTTGATTGTTTGTATAAAAAAAACATGTTAAAAAGTGATGACAGTAATGATTTGTTCTTCTAATTGCAGAAAAAGATTTTTTCATCCCAAAGGCCTCCTCCCCAGGGAACTGGTTTCAGATGGTGTTTTAGAGTATGAAATCCTGTCTAGCACCATTTGAAATCGGTGTCCGTGAGCAGGAACACACTTCGGGAGTTCAGGTCATTCACTTTTAGGATTATGGCGTTTAGTTTTTGAGTGCACACACTCGGCTGAGTCCACCCTCTCACCAAGGCTGACCGTTTTCGTCTGGTGTTCAGAGGTCCATCAGGTCTAGCACCATTTGAAATCGGTTACAATGTGGAGGGGCTTTCTGCTTCAGCAGCTGCACGATGCATTTCCTCAAAACACCAGCAGGTGGCAGCATCGGCAAGGCATTCAAGGCTGTCGAGGATTTTTTTTTTTTATTGTTTGAGGATTCAGTGAATGAATGATCCTGATAGGACTCCTTTCTGTTTGTCTGTTTGCATTTAGAATTTTGTTTTCTTAGGGGAAAACAACTTTATATAAAGATATTACAACAAAACTTCCCCAGTTGATTATTTCAGCGTCAATTGTGTCGACTTATTACTTATTGTTTTTTTTTAACCCTCTTTTTAGTGAATTTAGGAGAAATAACAAAGCTGTATTTCCCTCCAGGATCAGATGATAAACAGAGAATATCTGGTTATTATATTATATTTCAGCAGAGTTTTGCCTTTTTTCTTCTTCTTGTATTTAAATATAGAAATAGTGCACACTTTTTCTTTGTAATATTAACCTCTGTAGTATTGTACTGTGTTGTTTAAAAATTATATTTCCATTAATAAAGCAAAACTTTCCTTTATTGAGTCTCATCCAATGATTTTTGTAATTTTGCATTCTTTTTTTGCTTGAAGAGAAACAGAAGGTCGACATCAACTGTGAGGTGTGATTAAACCGTTGCTCATTACAGCCCATCACGCCTCCGACCCCCCGAAGGCAATTCTTTTGATTGATTACATCAAATCATCTTTAATACATGTCTGCTTTCAACAATTAGGAATCAACACTTTGTCGTTGTTTGTCAGGTCCACCTAGATAAAACTTAAAAGATTATCAGTTTTTGTTCAGCCGTAACTGGACTGTCATCGTATTGTTTTGTGCTGACAGGTGTTTCTATTATTTTGTCCACCCCAGGTGTGTGTTTGAGCCTGTTGTACCTTCTCTAACAGAGTGGGAGCCGAAGTTAAATAATAAAAATAAAGGTCTTAAAATACAGAACGGCTGTAGCCTTGAGAGCGGGAGAGAAAACCTTATTTTTATCTCGGGTGTCTTCGAGAAGCCGAACCTGCAGCCGACAGAAAGGGGAAGGATGTATTCTTAGCAGTGTGTTGCTATATCAACAGCAAACAAGAACATGCCTCTACCCTGTGAGTCATAAGGAGTGTCTCCACCATAAACATGACATCAGCAGCAGCATCATCTGCCCCCTCCTCCGGCTCTGCTTGGACTTGCCCTGCCTGCTCCACCCTGATGTGGTTAAGCGTGACGGTGAGCGGTTGCATAAAGTTACAGTCACAATATTTTCCCTTGACCTCAGCAAGATGACGAAGATGACGGATTAATCATTTTTAAAGTGAGACTTTGATTTGATTCTCTTATTGAACAAAACAGTGAATTCATGAGCATTAAAAGGACTCAGAAGTCTCAGACGTGGTGCTGCTTCAGCCTCAGTTCTTCTGGTAGAACTGGTTCATGATGGCGGCTAATCAGAGAGATCATTTCTGAGTTATCCTGTTAAAGAGGACATATCGTGGATAAAAATCCTTGTTTCTGTGCTTGAGCGCATACGTTTGTGCCTTTCAACTCACAAACTGGGGAAAAAGACAATCATGAATCAGAATGAGATCATGTAATACATCATTTATATTGTTTAAAGTAGATTATCGGGGTATTTTCTGGCCAGGATAGAGGATGCGGTCATTGTTAGTGATACGACTATAAGTCATGTGACATGAGGAGCCTCATAATGATCATTATGTCATACTGCAGCTGATGTTCATGTCCTTTATGCAAGTAATAATCCAGTGTTGAAAGTGCAAACAGTGAGATCTATTAAAGTGGCAGAGAAAGAAGACCGTTCAACTTCCAAGAAAAAGAAACAAACTAATGGAAGTGAAGAAGGAAAGTCATCAAGAAGCAAAGTGACGCCAACGAGGGGAAACCATGGACCTCCTTTCAGTGTGGAGCATTTGAAGGCATCACCCAGATGAGAGACAGTCCACACTGTTGGGTGATGGGGATGAGTCCCAGAGGCTCGCCTGCAGTTCCATCTACCGCCACAGAGGCCGCTAGAAGCAACGCATCTCAGATCTTCCGGACTGCCACTTTAAAAGTTGTTGGTATTTCATAGCAGAGAACATCTGGGACTGATCAGACGCTGAGGCCTCAGTGGGAACCATTTATAGGGTGTTTGTCTCCACTTTAAAGATGTCCATCGGCCCTTCCTCGCTCCTCGTGAGAACAACTTTAAAAGATTCTCCCCCACAGAACAAGTGTTTGTGTCCTCCTTCCATTCATCCGACCTCTCTCTTGCCACACTTCCTACATCATCGTCAACTTGACGCAAACGCTTCACTAAAGATGAATCACTCAGACAGTCAGGTCGTAGAGCAACGCCTCACAAGCTGGTGTTTGTAAATTCTTGTTTCAAACGAACCCAGTGAGTCATGCTCGATCAGGACGGGATTTAAAGTGGAGTTTAAAACACCATGGAGACCGATGGTGACAGGATTGTGATGGCAGTTAAAGTCCAGCTGTAACACATTGTTCTTGACTTAAAAACTTCCTGGAAGAGAATAATGGATTTTTTTGACATTATAATTCAAATTCTTCAAGTGAAACCCTCGATGAGTTTCCATAAATGGGCAAATATGCTGTCAATGTGCAGATATTTGATCTGCTAATAAATAAAGAATCATATTTTTATGACACTCATAATGTCCACAGTCATATTATTCATCCTGGTGACATAGTTTATAGGGAGTAGTGGCACACTGACGAGTCAGAGAGATATATCCACCAATGGAAGCATTGAGATGCTGCTTCTCCTATAATATTTGAAATATAGTTCATGTGTGAATTTATGTGTAAGATGCTTAACAGCAGGAGTTATTTGTGCACTTTGTCACCTGTTTTATTGATATTTTTGTCTTATTTTTCTTCAATAACGACTATTATATACAGCAGAGAGAAAAGGAATATAATTTACACCAAATGTATTATTTTCATATTTAATAGTTTTGGCCCCCCCAAAGAAAAACGTTACATTTTAATTAATACACTGAAAAATATAATCTTCCTCAAACTAAAGTAAATGATGTCCACATCTAAAATATTAGACTTCACAGAATCTACACTGAGTAACTTCTTATGACCTGATTATTTTATGTTGATGTAAACAATAATACTGCACTTGACTCAACCCTAATTCAACTGCATGTTACACTTTTTTCAGTGTACTAATACTAGAATACTGATATTATATATTATATATTATATATATTATAAGCATCATTGACACCAAAACATCACCTGGTTCCTGTTTTAAATCGGCATCTTTGACTGATGTCTGCTGATTTCTTCTCCTCTTATTCAGCCGTTTTACAGAACTTTAAATAATAAGTAAATGTGTGAATAACGAGCTAAAAGACTGACATCGAAACACTAAAACATGGAGACTCACGGCTTATAAATGCTTTAAACCAGAGGGCCACAATCTCTTCCATCCCGATACATCAAGGTGTTTTTATCTAATAGAGAAAATAAAAGTGTTTTCAGTCAGAAGCTGAATATCAGCATGTTTGATGTTTGATGCCAGAGTTCCCGACAGAGAGGATACCAGACACGTCGCCACCGTGTCCCCGTCCTCCTCACAGGATGGAGGCTCACGGAAACCCGGCCAAACCAAAAGTCCCGGCCGGCACTGAGTGACATCGGGGTGTCGTGTGAAGGCCTCATCACTCCAAATGTTTGAATTTTGAATGACTTGAACGTGGCTCATAAAAGCCCTTTTAAATCTAGTTTTGAAAATGAAAGAAAGTGGCGTTAAAAACAAGTTTCCTGATGTCAAGGAAACCCGTGTTGTTGATTTTGGGGTTTCTCACAGTGATAGTGTGAGAGTGAATGGGTGTGGTGCCGTTCGTGTGGAAAAACAGGGTTTGAAGGAGGAGGAGGAGGAATCGATGCTTCTCATTTTACAGAGAGGGAAACATTCTGCGGCAGCGAGGACACCCAGCATATTTTAATATTACATCAGGAAAAAAAGGCAGTTGAAGCTTACCAGTAAAGCTGGTTATTAATGATTCTGTGATGCACTGACTGGATTAAATGTTTCTTATTTACTCATACAGCGTCGCTATGGTTACTAAACTGGATCAGTGAGCCAGAGGGCCGGGGAAACCGCTGTGTCGACTGTAGGCTGAGTCAGATTTTATGAATTTCTGATGACTCTTGATCCCTGAAAACTTTCTCTACATGTGTCGGTTATTGATCGCCTGGTGTTGTTGTGTTGTTTTGTTTTTTTTAATGGTAATATTCCTCATTTTTTCTATTCGTTCTATTCCATTATTTCTCCTTTTTCATTTACTCCCCAAGAGGATGAAGAATTCAGGCAAAGGCATTAGGACCTTTGCCTGAATTCTCACAGTTAAAGTGAAGCGTCTATTAGAGTGAGATGCTGTGAAATTAGCTATTTATGTCGGGATGAATTGTGAAAAAACGTTAGTTTTCTACCTGGCATCAGATCACATTTTGAATTTCTCTTAATACTTTGGTTTATGAGCAGAAAGCTATAGGAAGGGTTGATTGTTCTACAAAGACCACCACTGTTGTGGGAAAGCCCTGCTGGTAAAACACTGTCTGTCCACATCATCGAGATGACTAACTGTCATGATGAGTGAGTATATCCTGTTTGTGGCCACAGACGATTCAACCAGTTCATCAAAGAGTCTTTTCCCTCCAGTTAGAACTCACTGGTACACGCCGCACCAGTAAACCATGAAACCTGACGAGAAAATGATTTAGTTCTTTTGAAGCAGACACATTAAATCCTGTCTTTTGATCCCCTAAAGAAAGGCCCATTTAAAGCCCTCCGGCGCTTCGGCAGACAATGAGACACTGTAACCTCAGTTTATTATGGGGATTTTCTCCGTACTGGTCCACCCCCTTGCCAGGATAATGGCTCGGTCCACCGCTGCACATGGCTGTGAATGCAACCATTGATTTTGAAAAAATGCCACTTTTGTATAAATAAATAGATAAAATATCTGCTACTTTGCAAGTGAACAATGCTTCAATGTGGATTTATGAATTAGAAGCATTTTCGTCTTTTAAATAATGCAGTTTTCGTGCAATGTGGCACAAAAATTACTGACATTTTCATTGTAAAATCTCCCCCCCAACACACACACACACCACATGAATGTTAACACACTGTCTCTGCCTCATTAGCACAATTAAGTTACACAGAAAAAAAACATTTTGATCACTTGTCTGAGAATTTCTCCTCACACTTATACGGTTATACGGTAATTACGGTAGTATTATTATACTTATTATATGATTCATTGACTGGATTTATTGCTTATGAATGCCAGTTTTAAACACAGTTTCATCAAAAAGAGCAGCAGAACAATCAACAATAATAAAAAAAGAAAGTCAGGGGCCGAAGAATGCAGCTGATCGTATCGTTATCAGTCTGCAGACTGAATGAGCCGCATTGTGTTCGTCCTGAATCACCTTTTCATGAGTCGGCCCTCACAAAAACAACACATTAAGAACGCACAAACTTAAAAATGTTCTCCAGAAATCATGTTGCATAATTACAAACACTCAGAGGGCAACTTTAGAGAGTTTATTTCAGTTTATTAGATAAATAACGTACAAAAAACATTAAAGTGGCAGGAAATATTTACAAAAAAAGAATGTGGTAATAAAAATTAAACAAAATGACAAAAAAGTGCTTTTCATTGATTTAAATTATGATTTGTTTTTTTTTACAGATTTGAGTATCTGCAATTGGAAGTGCATAAATAACATTAAAATGAAAGTACAGTGTTTTTGGCACTTCCCTCCGGGACCACAGGTGCTCTTTAATAGATAAGCTCGTCTCCCTGTGCAGAGCTGCTGTCAACAAGAAACAAACAGAAAATGTTTCAGTTTGGAAAAAAGGTCAAAAATATTCATGCTTTTTTTGTTCAGCTCACACACTTAAAAACTTGTATTTCTGCAAAGTTCATAAACAATTCTTAATATGTTTTTTTAAGGTATTTTGTTTGTTTTGGTACCTTCGTCAGGCCAGCAATCTATGATTTTGGAAGTGTAATAACTCCGGCTTCAGGTCTTCTCTGGTGTCATATGAGCTATGATGTCATCACATAAGGAATTTGTGTCATAATCATTGTGTTATGTTAGCGTTAAAATGTTTGTTTTATTATTAGTTCACCAAATTGGGTTTTATTGCAAACTCAATTAGTATTCAAAATGTTAGTGTTAGTGTCGACTTAATGAGAATAAGGATTTCTTAGTTAAAAGAAAATGTTTTAACATTAATGCATGCATGTGATTATATGAGAGATTAACGTTTAAGGAAGTCTGAAATATTCAGTTTATCTTTAAGTTAATTTCACAAGATGAATATCATGTTGTTGTAAGTTAAAATGTTAAGAACCTTTATTTTTTATGCAGAATTCAGATCACATGAACGTCTGACAATATTGTTTGCTTCACGTTTCATTGAACTTTATTATAAAAAACATCCTGATTCACTCCGGCCGCAACGGAAGTTTCTTCCCCCGTGCATTTTTTTTCTGTGTCACATTTTTATGGAAGGATTTCCTGCTGACTTCCCCCCTCATACCTCAGCACAATCTAAATTTTCCAAAACTAAAAAGGCAGTGAGGAATGTGAACCTGCTGCAGAGTTAGCTTCACTTATCATTCACAGAAACATGTGTGCTAATATTGACCTCTACGCCAAGAATGTGTAAAACCTCAAAAAGAGCAGAAAAGCACAAAAGGGGATAAAAAAAAAAAGCATAATCAAATATGAGTCATGCATTCGAGGGGAAGAGTAAAAATATTGGACTCACCCTTTTCTCTTCAGGAGATACTTGTGTAAAAGGAGCATGGCGAACAACACGGCTGTAAAGACAATAATAATCATCATAAAGACTCATTTCATTTTGCATTCCAACTGAAAAATTTAACTCAAAGGTGAAATCTTTACATTACCTAATGTGATGCATATCACGCTGACTATAACGGCCACATATCCTGCAAGACACGTGAACATTTAAATACAGAATTTAAATAACGACTCATGTTAACAGCACCGCGGTTTAATAACTCACCAGTATCCTTGTTAGTTTCTATCGTCTCACCGCCTGCAAGTATAAAACAGAGTCATTAGAATGCAATTAACAACATGAACATCAACACATACAAGAAAGTGCTGAAAATCGGAATCAGATTAATCGCGGGTTAGTTGTGGATTAATCACGATTAATCGCCATTTGTAAATATACCAGAAAAATGTCCAATTTCTCTGTATATTGTTGTGGGAACGGAAATTAAGAAAAAGTAAAAAAGGTCGGAGCGAGTCGGAGCGAGTCAAATCTCGACTCAAGTCCATTTATTTATATTACGGAGGCAACTTGCGTGTCGCACCTTCGTAGACAAAGACATCGGTCACAATGATCTTAACGGCCAAACGGAAGATCGGAGAACACATTTTCGGGTGCGAGCTTTCCAACGCTACCAGATTTGAGTCTCTACGACCTTCCGTTCCGGAGATACACCAGGAGGACCAACATCACCCTCCCAGCCCCTTTGGAAGTCTGGTTTGTTTAATATATAGTGAAAAAACACATTTCACACTTTCGTTGGTCGCCAGGCAACTGCTCAGAGCCAAGACTCATCCCGACACATTACCCCCCCACAATAAAAACAGCAAATTGTTCTTTTTACACTTCAGTTCATCCAAGTCTCGGCCAGAAAGTGTCATGTGTTGGCTCCAGCTGACCACACTGATGACCATGTTGGTTCTCCTAACAACTGTTTTTGTGTGTATCCAAGCATTACGCGTTCACTGTGCCACCTTAAATTTCTGCTAACAAGCGCTTAATCTCACGTTCGATTACGGATCTTGTTCAGCTGCCTTAAAAGGTGCAATGTGAAAGATGTTGCCACATACAGAAATAAGGGGGGCAGCATTTCATATCACCTCCGTAATGGCTCCATACAAATCAAAATGTATATATATAGCAGAGTATGCTAAGCTAATTTTGGCCAGCACAACCTACCGACGAGGACGAAACCAAAATATATGGGCCTTTTCTATTTTCTGCCACTTTGGATTTAATCCAAGAAGCAAGCACGGACACTGTACCTTCAACGTCACAGCTCTCCTCATGAGGACAGCACTGACTCACTATCGCCCCCTCTGTCAACAAGTGGTACTACAAGATATGACGGGCCTGGGCTAGCTGGTTAGCGTGCTCATTTCAGTAAATATCTCTGCAACACGATACATTAACGTCAACACAGTAGCCTCTTCACATTCTGTTGTTTTTAATTGAATTGATTTAATTTGATTTAATCAAATTTCTGGCCACACATTACACATCGCACCTTTAAACAAACGTTCTTTCCTCGACTAAAACAACTATGCAATTCAACAAAAATGACAAACCGAGTAGATATTAAACACACAACATGTGGAAGTCTACAGTTGTCTAATCACACTGGAGTATTCTATAAGGCAGGGCTGTCCAACCTGAATCAACTAATTAACTAACCAGGGTCTTCAATCAAGACCTTGAGGGGGGGTTTAGCTCAGGAGGTAGAGCGGGTTGGCTGGCAACCGCAAGATTGCCGGTTCGATCCCCGGCTCCTCCTAGCTGAGTGCCTGGTGTCCCTGAGCAAGACACCTCACCCTAATTGCTCCTGACGAGCTGGCTGTCGCCCTGCGTGGTTGACTCAGCCGTCGGTGTGTGAATGTGTGAGTGAATGGGTGAATGTCAGTCATTACTGTAAAGCGCTTTGGAGAAAAGCGCTATATAAATGAGGCCATTTACCATTTGATGAGTTGGATCAGGTGAGGTCGTGCTGGGCTAAAACCTGCACCCACACCGGCCTTCTTGGATACGATTGGACAGCCCTGCTATAAGGGATGCTTTGCTGCTCACAGTAAAAAAAAAAAATATCAGGCTTCGAACCTCCCGTCGGCTTTAATAAATACCTTGAAATGAAGGCGGCATCGCCGATGTCACGCCGGTCGTGGAAGCTCGACCCCCGGCTGTCGAAACGTACCCGCCACCTTTGAACAGAGCGATCAGAGCCATTCTTAGTTCTTCCCTCAAGACGGGATAAAAGGGATCCGAGAAGCCGAGAAGGCGTGAAGCAGTTTCTGAGATGCGTTCCCAGAATCCATTCATTGTGGGTTTTTTATTTTAACTTAATTGCGTTGCCGGTTGGCGATTCGGAGACATTGTTCTGTACCTGGAGCCGAAGGTGAGACGGCTGGCGTCGCTCTGGTTGAGAAGGTATTATCTCTGTGGGGTGTCGGAGTGGAGGGCGACTCTGTAGATGTGGTTGCTTCTGTGGAAAGTCATCATTATTATTATTATACTGGATTCCTTGTAGGGAGGCAGCATATTTCCCCTCTCTTTATGTTTGTCTACCTGGTGGAAGTGTAGACGTTGGCGCTGTCGTTGTTGTTGTGGTTCTATCTTCAGTCATCACAGCTGTGGATAAGAAAACGACTGAATTCATCCATTTACATTTACATTTAGGGCATTTAGCAGGTGTTTTTGTCCAAAGAGACTTACAATAAGTACATTTGTCGAAAGAAAGAAACCACAACATATCATTGCAGATAAAGTAAGAGCGAATATGCAATAAATATGCATGTATTTATGTCACTTTTCATGCAGAATGTCGGCGTGTCTACAAAAGTTCCACTTCGTCCACTTTAACAACGCGCCTTTGTGACGCAGTGTTTAAGTGACGCATCTGATGTGAATCTTCAGGTCAGTGTGAAGCTGTTAAGGAGAGTGTGAGTGATGGTGAATAGAGAACTGCTGCAAAGCTCAAACCCTGCATAAAAAGAGCTCGGATGTTCACTGGGGTCACCATGACAACACCTATAGTACTATAGGTGCAGGCGCCGTCTTACCATTAAGGCAAAGGTAGGCATTAACAGCAGCTGATTAAATGTATTCCCCTGCTTTGGCTGGTGAAGGCGAGGCGTTTCCACTATCAAACCTACGTTTGATATCTGAATGCCCTTGAACGCATCGACCCAGACGCCTCCCGGCCTCATCAGTCGACAGCAGACCGGCTCAAGGTTTCTGCTCGTGGGAAGGGGAGGTTTATTGGTGCCACTGGAGGATTTTTTATATCTCTGAATTACAGACCTGCTCTATATGAAAAGCGTCTCTGGAGGTTACTTCTGTAATTATTCCACATAAAACGATCTTTCATATTGCGAGGAAATGAAAGGGGGGCTGGAAATCTGCCTGCAAACGTGTTTGAACAGTTAAAACATGAGAAAGTTTACCTTCGCACACAGGAGGCCGGGAGTTGTATTTGCCGTAGTCGCTGCACGTGGCGCTCGCCTTCCCGACGAGGGCGTAGCCGTCGTCGCAGGCGTAGTGTACGATCTCGCCGTATGTCGGGTCGTCTTCGGATTCCCACGAGTTTCTGCCGTTGGTCACTTCGGCCGGTTTATTACATGTGATGGCTGAGGAATCACATCATTCGGATTAACAGCAAAACAATCCACATTGTTGTCACATATATGTAAATATATATATAAATATATATGTGTGTGTGTGTGTGGGGGGGCAACATAGCTTTAGATTTAAGGGGGGGAACATCTGACAGATCACATGTCCTGTTGTCTCTGCTTCCTGTTTCTATTTTTATGTATTTTATATTTTGTTTTTTGCTTTTGTTTGTTGTCTTATTCATCTTTTCCTTTCTATACTAATTTCCATGTTAGTATTCCATCAACCTGCCCTCAAAAATAGACATTTACAATATTTTCTGGTTGTCTGATTGTGCATTGTGTCTGTCTTTAAATGAATAAATTACCATTACAATATAAACGAAAATAAAATAAAAAAGGAACAAAAAGAAACAGCAGAAGAAGATCTTCACAAAGACAAACGAAAAACCGCTGCTTCATAAAACACATATTAAACCGTTTTATTGCTTCATGAAATAAAAAAAAAAAAAGGAGATACTGACTTTTACACTGGGCTCTTCCATTCCAGCCCGACGCGTAGCACTGTTTGTAGCTCGACCCCCTGACCTGGAACCTGTTGACGGATGTGAGGAAAAAAAGGCTGTTTATTTCAGGAAGGAACTGATACCCAAGAACCTTGAAACTGAATTCTTAAAATGTTTCTTCAGGAAACTATTTATAAACCGCGTTGGCAAAAAGGAGAGCCACGTTTCTACTTGGTGAAACCTTCTGGAAACATCTCTGTTTGTCTTTTCCAGAATGTTTCTTTGAGTGAATCCATCTCCACTTCAATCATCTCGAACAAAAAAACAGACTTTGCATGTATGTAAATGTATACTGGGTTGCCAAAGGAGCGGCTCCATGCCCACACTTGTTCCTCTAAATGGAATTGAACCAGATGACAGTGAGATGGGAATTTATATTTTACATTTACACGCACCCTTTATCACACAGGACTTTTACGAGAGCACCGAACAGGGTTCCAGCGCTGGTGTTGAAGCTCATATGAGGCTGAGATGTCGGGGGTCCACAGTCCTTCTCTGGAAGAAAACGGGATTTATGAGGGATTTAAGCCCAGAATCACAGGATTAAAGTAGTCAGTAATCAAAGGAGACGGGTCCTCACTTTTACAGTGGAGATCTGGTTCAGTCCAATTCTTATCAACGCAGGTTATAATCCCGGAGCCACTTTCTGGAACGTATCCGTTACCACACTCCAACGTGACCTCCGACCCCTCTGGGAAAGCGTTCATTAGAAGCGCTTTGTTGGAGCGGACGATGTTGGGCATCGCCGGAGGCTGAGGGCAGTTGGCTGGGGTAAAAAAAAGAATGTATTTGAAAAAAGAGAGACAAAGAAGAAACATTAACATCAATAGCAACGACTTTTAGTTTCACAATCAGTGAAGGAAACAATAAAACCTGAAATATGTGAATAATAAAGCTAATCATTTAAAGAGATGATACAAAGCAAGAAGGAATATTCATCGTCAGTTTCTCATTCATTCTGTGGTTTTACATTTAAATATTAATAAATGGTTTTTAACACATCAGGTCAGTTTATCAGATGCTTCATGGATTCTTCATAACTTTGATATATATATATATTTTAAAGTGTTTTGAAGCATCATTTCTTAACAAATAAAGTTACAACTAATAAAGCCATATTAGGCTTATCTGGAGGTCATACTGATGACATGAAGACGTGTGTCGGTGGCCGTCAACTTGTTGTACACTTTACATGGAATCATCTTATCTCTAAACTAAGACTAAACAAACAGAATAGTTCTCAAATACGTGGAAGGTTCATAAAAACAAATAAATAAATATGCCTAGAATATTCCTATGGAGACATGTAAATAAATAATAAGGTGACATAAACATCAAAGTATGTACACAAAAGAAAGATAATTCTGATTTAATTGGGCCCCTTAATCATACAAAATGGGTATTGATGTCTGAATGGGGCCCCTCAGATAAATATCACAGGATATGTGAATTGTGATATAATTAATAATTGATACAATTTATAATGTAACATTAAAGTGTGACATTTGTGTCAATAATCGTCAAGCACAGGTGGTGGGAGGGGGGCCCCAAATCAAAGTCTACGTAGGGCCCCCAAAAGGATTGGGCTGGCCCTGTCTCAGTAGCCACTTTATTATGTAGAAACCATAACATCTATTAAAGATCATAATGTTCAGTTTATGTTGTTGAAAACTACACATTACTACATGTTTATTACATAGGTCGTAGTTAAAGGTGGTACTGAACTACATACACTTCATTATGTGTCTAATTAGTGTCCCATTTAGTACAACATACTACCAATTATAGAATAATAATACAATAATAATAATAAAACACCTCTATGAAAGAGTCAAGAAATGTAGCAAAACAATCCACAGCTGTATTCATATTTGTAAATGTTATTTAACTCACGGATCTCAGATGTTATAGTTACAGACTATTTGTAGATTAAAACAAAAATAATTCGACGCTTAGTAATCAACTCTAAATTAATCAACATTTCTTATTCTGGAGAGAGAAAAACGCTGGAAACCCCGTCACGTGACTCGGTAGGTTGATAACTGTTATCTAATTAGCCAGACTGCGGAGGGAGATGTTGAACTGACCTGCTGCTGCACTCGCGACACAGAGGGAAAGTAACAGTAGAGATGTGAGTCCTCGCCGTCCACTGGAGACCTCCATGCCGGGACTAAACAGATCCAGATCCAGACCCGAGACTCGTTCAGACCACGTTGCTCCAGAGAGAGACGAAGGAGAGACGCGACTCGCTCCGCTGCCCGTCAACACTGGTCCTCCCCTGAACGCACCACCACTATTACATGTCACAGTCAAGTTAACGTCAATCAGCAGGAAATCAGAGAACGGCCTTCACAATAAAAGCATGGGGAACTTCTTCAAATCGTAAGACATTCATTTAAAGGTATTATTTTGTTATAGATAACAGACATTTTGGCGTATATATATATATAACATTAAAACACATTGTGGAGGCTGTACATAGCTTCCTTGTCGACTAGATTACACAAGTCTAATAGGGCCGACTTGTTTTTTAAAAAAAAACGTTTTATTTCTTACTTCTTTATGTGTACATAATGTTGATTCAGCGATTCATCTATCCATCCGGCCTTTAACAGTCTTATTTTGAAAAGTCCGGCAGGAAATATGTTTTTTAAAACACAGCAGAGACGAGAAAGGGAATAAAATCGATGATATATTTGAATTACTTATAGTTAAAAAAGGTGTGAGTGTTCTTTTAATGACTAGTAGAGAATAAACTCAAACTTCCAGTTCCTCCACCACCACCAGCCAGAGCAGCAGCAGCCACAGTAAATAAATAAATAAAAGGTGGAAATAATATGGGTGTGTCTGGGCAAAAAGGGGGTATTCCCTGTCCCGGGTCCTCCAAGGGGGAACCTTTCTTTCCATTTTACTCCTTTATGACGGAAACCTCCACGTTGAATATCAGAACACTGAAAATGCCAACATGTGTGATCTTAGAGGGCAAAATAATCAGAATCCTAAAACAGTTAGGGATTGGAAGAGTGAGGATTGGGGTGTTTTCCAGGTTACATTACAGAGCGACTGGAGTTATTGTCATGGAAACACATTCCACAGTTCTCCTCGATGAGGGGCTGAGCCTCGTTGCCTCGTTGCCTCGTTGCCTCACACACACACTCATACTGTTCAGCTTGTGGAAAAAGAGTTGCCTAAGAAACACAGATTTACATGGAAACCAGGCAACAAATAACTTATGGAGCTCCGTGTCTGAAAGGTTTTGGCTGGATATTCAAAATTGGATATCCCTTAAGGTTAATGATTCCATCCTTTGAAATGTCTTATTTTATTATATGGACAATCTTAATTAATCTAGTAATAATATATTAATAAGTATAAACAATCATTCTCATGGGTAAATATCATGTTCACTGTAGCAAATGGAGGAACAGTATAAGCCCTCCTTTAGTTGGCCTATAAATGATTATTTTTACATCATTTAAAAAAATACATTCAGCGAGAGAGATTTATGGCGCTTTATCTCATTTCTTACTGTTTTGAAAAGTACTCCTTTATTTCATGGTCTTGCCTCCTTTTCCCTTTTTGTATTTTAATGGTCTTGCACACATATATATGTATTTAACATGTTTACTTTGTATGGACCCCCCTTTTTTCTGATTTGTTTTTTGTTTGGTTTGTTTTTCTTCTGAAGGATTGCGATGTTAGATTGTATTGCTTGTGTTTTTGCACGTTTGTGGTTTGTTAAATACAGAAAACCAAAAATAACATCTTATGAAGCTTCTTGGCCTGTAGGCGACTCTTCAGTGAGCCAGTGATAAACCACCAGTATAAAGGGATGCACATTCACCACTAACAAGTAGGATATTAATAAGACCCTTCAGGTGTCTCTGTCTGCACTCTCAACCTGACATGAAGCCGACAACAGGTGACCTGTACAAACTGTGTGGCGTTCAAAAACAGCCCAACAAACTAGCGAGAGGGCAACTTCTCGTTGTCGCCAGCCCTCGCCTCCTTATCTCTCCAAACAGCCCGTCAGAGTGAACGATTGAGACGCCTCCCTTCTCAGCAACCAGCCTCGAAGAATGCATCTGCTTCTCCTCACGGCTGATAAGGAGAGAAAGGAGTTAACATCTGTCCACGGCTGCCGAGGGTCACCTGCTCATGTAAATACCGAGGATGTGAAGAGTGGCGGGTCACAACCTTTTTTACTCCACACATACATTTATACTTGATTTTAGTGAACTGAAACCGCACAACAGAAGCCTTCATGTGATTTATAAGTATCTTTTCCTCAAGAGAAAACTCAAATATGATATATTCTGTTCAAAATGTGCATCTCCTCAGAAAACGACTTCTAATGAGCGATGGAGGGAAAGTAGTTGAATGAGTCAAGGCATGTTATTCATGCCTGAGTTGATGTGTGCAACCATGTGCACCAAAGACTTCAGTGTAAGTTGCGACATCTAGTGTTGTGAAAGGTGAACTGCATGGAAAGCAGCAAAAGTTCTGATGAATAATTGCAGTAATGAGATAATCATGATCCAAAAATTGTGTTGTTTTTTTAATGTGAGTCGTGACTCAATGCAGTACACACACACACACACACACACACACACACACACACACACACACACACACACACACACACACACACACACACACACACACACACACACACACACACACACACAGCCTTTTGCCACATTGACATTACAAGCAGAGGTGGGAAGTAACAGTACAAATACTAGGATTTTCAGGTATCTGTACCTTACTTGAGTATTTATTTTTCAGACCACTCTTTTACTTTAACTTGACTTTATTTGTACTTTCTACTCACATTTTCAAAACAGGCTCGTTACTTTAAGTTTGAATACATTTGATGGGAATTATCGATTATTAATTTTCTTATAAATATGAGACAAGATTCAGGTAGCCTGCTAATAAAAATGTCCTAAATAGGGAAACTTTCCACTTTTACTTGAGTAAATAAGTTGAATGTGTACTTCTACTTTTACCAGAGTATTTTTGAACACAAGTATGTGTACTTCTACTTGAGTATATAGGATATCTTTTCTTTTGACACCTCTGCTCATAAGTAAGCTACTACAGTTGGAAGCATTTGATTGTGAATAAAAACAAAGTAAAGTGCTGCTTGTGGTACAAATGTGAATAACAGACCAGTATTTATTTTCGACTATTCCGACACCTCTAACTTCCAATAAATCTAGTCTGCTTCTTACCTATTTAGTTTACGGTTGCACCGACCTGGAAAAATAAAGAAATGCATCTTTTGTTCTACATTAATGCAGCAGAATGTGATTATTTTCAGACAGAAAAGACAACAAAACAAAAAATTGGTGGGAGAAGCTTGAAATAATCTGATTTTCTCTCAAAGTTGTACATCTGAATACGGCGATAGTGAGGTCAAAGAAAAAAGCTCTTTGCAGAAAAATGTACCTCCGCTACGAAACAGTCATTACAATCCACTTCCACGCATCATTTCATGCCAGTGCTTGAAATCAAACATGAAATTTCAGTCATTTTTAAGCAATTTAAATAAATTGTCACACCGCGTGCAATTACCAAGTCGTTCAGCAGCCATTAAGGCTGCTGTTCCGCAGTCGTAACAAGCTCTGAACGACTGAGTCGCTCTCATCCACTAACCGACATGATGGACATGCAGAGTGCCTTAACCGTGTAGATACTTCATCACCAATGATGCGTTCAAAAACAACCGTACTGGTGCAGGACTGCTGGAGACGACGGGCATCTCACATTATTTGAAGGACAAGCTCAAGTGCAATGTATCAGTCAGAGACCTTGATCTTTAGTTCCCATGCAGCCGATCAGATCCTGCACAGGAACAAACATGCACCATAGAGGTTTAACGTAATAAATAATGTTTCTAATTCCGTTTGAGCCATTCGTTGACGTCTCGGCTTCACATGGCGATGATTCGTGGCTGCTTTTGAAATATGGATACGTGTTGAACCACGTGGCATCCGATGCCCGAGCTTTCTCCTGGGATTGAAAAAGCATACACCTCTCGCCGAGCTGGAGAAAAAGCAGCCGGCTGCCATGACAACTGGAAATCTGCCATAGTAACAGTGGCTATTGTTGCCTTGTCACATGAAAGGCATTGTTGGACTGCGGAGGGAAAATAAAGTAATTGAAATATAACAGCTAAAAGATGATTCTGTGAACAATTCTGACAGAAATATAATAGCACGGTGATGGAGAGCAGCTGTGGCTCGGAGGATGAAGTGGGTTGTCCTTGAATCGGAACAATCAGTGGGTTGATTCCCCGATGTGGGAACCCTTTAGTTTGGACCCTGGTGGGCAGGTGGCGCCTTGCAGGGCCAACACGGGGGAATGTTGACATGTATTGTACAGCGTAAGACTCGAAAGGCGAGAGTTTTGTGGGCTTGGAGACCAGGTCCCATGGGGAGTCCTTTGGGGTGTTTTGGAATATCCGGTACCGGGGGTTGATACAACAATCCGCCCTTTTATAAATAGATTGAGAGCTTTCTACATCCAACACATTTTCAGCAGGTGTTGGCCTCCACCATCGTTCAGGGATAGGATTTTAAGACGCAGCCGGCAAGAGGAGATTGTCCGTTTTTGAAGAAAACCTCAGAATTGTCTCTTTGCAGATGTTGTGGTACTTTTGGCTCCAATCGGACTTTTTTTTCGGAATCTTCAGCATATGTTGGAGTGGTTTTCAGCCAAGGGTGAGGTGGGGTTCGGGGTTGAGAGCCACTCTGAGGCCACATTTTGTCCTCTGGGTTGGGAGTGATTCACTGCCCCAAGCGAGGGAGTTGTAAAACGGTGATGGACAGGTACTGGATTGTTGTGGTGAAAAGGGTAGCCCAGGTAAAAAGGCCAAAAACTATTGCTGCTCCGTTGAGGCGAAAGATGCTAGCTGAGATGGAATGCCTCCCAGATGCCTCTCTTTAGAGGTGTTATGGGCACGTCCAACCAGTAGGTTAGACCCAGATCCATCTGGCCTGGAAACACCTTGGGGAAGAGCTGGAAGACACCTTGAATACTCTGCTAAGCCTGCTGAATGGATGGAAGAGAAGTCCAGAAAGGTGTTTTCAGTAAAACTTTATTTTTTCAGTGCATGAACGGAACACCATGTCAAGGTCATAGTCTATCCTTTTCAATTCATTTTTAAATATTTTCTCTTTCTTTTTACATAAAAAAATAATGAAGCGATTTAATATACCTCTATTTTTTTCTCCCCCCCAGAAAGAGCACTCAGCAAGTATTTATAAAGGTGCTGTACAATGTACAAACATTTACATCTACTGTTCCTACAGAATGTAGAAGTTACCACAAGGATTGTTTTTTATATATATAATGAAGCGATGCAAGGCCACAGTATGATACAGAGATGAGAAAAAAATAACAAAAGCATAAAAGGAGTAACAACAGTGCAGGGGTCGTACAATAAAAAGGGGCATTATCTGACTCACCGGAGTGAACTGCCTGTACCTGATACTCAGGGTTGGATTTACCCAATCAACCAACCGCTATTACTATTGCACAAACACCTACCACGGATTGGCTCATAGCGCATCCTTGAGTTACGAAAACTCTCCCATACAATCACTCATCACACCTCGACCATCATGTGACCATCACTGACTTTATCGCACACTTGCTACTAAACTGCGTTCCCTGAGCTCGTCTGAATTCGTCTTAATCTCATAAATTGTATTTGCAGGTATGAGTATACGTTGCTTTCTCTGATTTTAGAAGCAGAAGCTTAAAAAAAACGTAACGAGGTAGTCAGCAGTGAGATCTGACCCCAACGCCTGGAACCGAATCGTTTATCTCGTCAGCTCGACGACCTTTAAAAAAGTGTAAGAGGTTACATCAGCAGCGTGCTCAATAACCCCTCAAACCACCACTTCACATCCTGAGCTCCGTTATCCTTCAAGCTTCCCAGTCACATAACCACACAGCAGGACTGACAAATTCAAAAACCCTCATTTTTCTTTTCTCAGTATTCGGCAAAGGTAAGAACCATCAGGGGACACGACTCAGAAGGGCACATTACATACATTGCCATTTTGGCCTCATACAGTGTTTTCTTTTTTTTGTATAGATATATATATAGAAAGCTTTATAAAATAATAATAACAACAACAATAATAATAAGAATAATAAATGGCATTGGTAGCAAGACAACATCACAAATTAAATACAACTCATGGTCATTCTGTTATGCTACGAGGGCAGATGCAGTGCAATGGAATTCAATAGAAAGTTAGAATCTGCAAAACATGACACATTCAAATACATTATATCTATATCTATATATATATATATAGATATATATATTTCACTATTTCACAATGAGACACGTCTTGAGCGATTGCAAACAGCGGTGTGCACATCACCTCTACATTTCATGAACTACAAGATCCATGGCGACGCCTACCACTGGAACACATCGGAGGTGAAAGGTCAAATAACTTCAGACAAATCTTTGAAGTTCTCTATCAAAATGTGGAATGGCTTGACACACACACACACACACACACACACACACACACACACACACACACATATATATATATATATATATATATATATATATATATATATATATATATATATATATATATATATATATATATATATATATATATGTCAATCTAATCATCTCAATAAATTACACACCGGTTGGTTATCATGTACACAGTAAAAACGTAAAGATCTCAAACCACAAGTTTCTGGTCTTTTTTTGTAATGATACTGGTTGTACTGGAGGAGAGTTGTGTCTATAACCGTGGAACAGTCGAGAGCCCCTCCCCCCCCAAAAAACCCAAAAGTGACACTTTGCTGGATTGTATCAGAAATCTGCCCGGTGCTTAGAATGAGAACTTTAAACAAGAAACAGGACCATCCTCAGTGTTGTGCAGAACACGTGCAGTAAAAACAAACAGGAAGGACCGGCCGCATGCAATTGAGCAAAGATTTATGAAAAAAATAAATAAATAAAAGACCCATAAATCCCACGATGAGGCCGAGAGCAAAAAACGAAACCCCGAGATGGTGGTCGCACTTGGTGTCTACTACAGGTGAGAGGCGATCGGGCCTGACTCCCTTTTTCTTTGCATATGGGTCATTGCATTGTAGATGGGCGAAGCGCTGTTGGTAGTCGTCGTTCCACAGGAGGATTGGCACATATTCACATTTCAAAAAAACGTCTCGTCTGGCGAGGACCCCCCCTCCCCCGGAGCCTGCTCACACATGCTCACGCCCCACATCGGAGACGCCGAAGCGGGCGGACGAGTAAGGGGAAGCTGCTACATGCCAAACGCGCAATGTCGAAAGGACTCCGAAAATGACACTAAACGGCGAACGCGGTCCAAAAAGGTAATAAAAGCGGCACCGTGTCTCTGTTTTATGGAAGAACTCAGAAAATCAATCCGCTAAAGGGTGCTGTTAAAGTCTGGCTCCATATTTCTATCACAAAGGGTCGCGGAGGACCTCGGCCTCTGTGAGGATTTTGGCCGAGCTGGGCACCTTCCAAGGGCCGGGGCTAATGGGTCCCTTCGGGCTCTGCTGGGTCCCTGGGGAACTGTGCCTAGAGGCCACTAAGTCTGCTTGACTACCGACTTCCTTGGAGGAAGAAAACACGTCTTCCCTTCCTTTTGCCACTTCAGAACCTTTTCTATTCCACAGGTCTTTAATAGACAAGCGTGATTCTCTTTTTTTGATGCCTTCTTTCCTCGTACCCCTCTCTTCTGTGGGTTTAACCTTCCCGTTGGCATCTCCCTGCCCCGAGTCCTTTCTCGTACCTTTCTCCTCGCCGACGGTTTGAGGAGACCCCCTGGGGTGCTGAGATTCTATGGTCACCCGTCTCCTGAAACCTTCTCGCTCACGGCCAAGCCCGGTCCTGTCTCCCCTCCCTTCCATCCCCTGTCTTTGAGAAGAGCATCGGCTGACTGCAGGAGTCGCCCCTTTGCCGTTTGTCTTTTCGTGGTCCAAGCTCTCTCTGCTGGCCGAGTCTTTTAACCTCCTCTGAGGGCCGCGTTGATGCTCTACTCGCTGCAGGGTTGGAGGCGCTTCATGCCCGGCTGGAGGAGGCTTCCTCGGGCTCGCGGATCGTGTTTTTGTCTGAGACGTCCTGTTCCTGCTCGCCGTTTGTTCTCGACTCTCATTCTCCCGGGGACTACAATGTTGCTCTTTGGCGTTAGAAAATGTCTCCTCCCCCATATTCTTTGGACTGCTTAGCTCTCTGGAGTCTCTCGCGGGCCGGGTCCTCTTGTAGAAGTTCATGTGCTCGGGGGAGGCAGGAGAGAGGCTTCCCGCCGATCCGACCGCCCACTCGCCGCCTTCCTCCACTGAGCTTAGACCCCTGCTGCTGCTGCTGCGGGACTTGATGCCGTGCGGAGAGATGCTGCTCCAACTGCGGGAATGTTTCAGCTTTCTGGAGAAGGGAGCGGAAACAAAGGTGGAAGCCCCGGTGGGATATGAAGAGGGCAGGGGTGATGTATTGGAGAGGAACACCTCTTCGGAATAGCTTGTGGGTGAAATGAGTTTTCGATCATGTCGACCTGTAAGGGAAGCAAACAGATTATTTTTTACTTACCAGTATTAGAAGTTCCACACAAAATACTCACATTAAGAGAAAGAAGGAAGAAAAAATATATACTGAGAGGTTAAGAGAGGGAAGATATATGAAAAAAACGAAGAATTACCAAGGTAAAATAGAAGAGGCCAGTAAAAGTGGTGAAGATGTTAGTGTTGGTGCTCAGTGTAGTAGCACACAGTAGAGGAAGCGGCGTTACCTGCATCGAGGGGCAAGAGAAAAAGAGCCAAGAGGAAGCTGATGGTTAGAGATTTCATGAATAAATAAAGAAAAGTGCATTCAAGTCGATACGGGCGGCAATCTAAATGAGACTCCATCAATTGGCGAACAGATGGGAGTCGCTATTGTTAGCGTAACGTTGGGTGGGTTTATGGATTCGGCGTGCGCAGCATGTCGCCGTCCCCTTCCTGTAAACACATTTAGTAAACAAAACCAGTCTAGTTTCTCGTAAAGGCCAATCAGACACGTCAATGGTTGCGACTCGATTTTTAAGACTTAGATGAGGCTGAAGCTACAGCAAGTAGATGGTTAGCTTAGCTTAGCGTTAAGACAGTAAACGGGGGGAAATTGCTCGGTTGGCTCTGTGCAAAGGTAACAAAACCCACCTACCAGCAACTATAAAGCTAAACAAACATGTTTCTTTGTTTGTTGAATTCGTACACAAATAAAGAAAGAGTCTGTTGGAGTCTCTTCACAGTTGCTCGACAACCAACCAGGAAGTCACTGCTCCTACAGACAGACAAGAGTCAGGCTTTTCCGATTGCTTTTTCGTGTTTTTATGCTAAGCTAAGCTAATAGGCCACTGGTTACATTTTACAGACAGGTATGAGAGTGATATCAAACTCTTTACAAACAAGAGAACATATAATATTTCCCAAGCTATTCCTTTTTAATGAAAACATTGAAAATCCTTCTCGGAGGCAAAACATTATCATTTATTAATTATATTTAAAAATGTAATTCATGCAACATAATGCTAAAATTGTCTACTACACCAAAATATATGATACGTTTTAAATTGCGCAACAACTTTCAAGGCCCAAAGGAAGTATGTGATTAGTAACCAGGGAGAGGGTTTTAGAGGAAACCTTGAACCGGTCTGCATATAAACTTACTGCCGTCTTGAGCCAGGCCGGCTCCAGGTCTCAGCAGCAGGACCACTTTACTTCCTCCGGCCTGGATCAGCTCGATAGCCCGCGTATGAGAGATCCCGCGTGCCGGCTCCCCGTTAATCTCCACGATCTCATCTCCAACCTGTCGGCGATACAAAAGAAATATGCAATTGTTAAACGGAAACGCATCGAAGCTCAGGACATCTCTCGGACACACAGAGAGAGGTCGTTTCTAATTTCTGTGAACTTCTTCCATGGACAGAAAACATCGGCAGGGTCAGTTAGAGAACAGCGCGACCTTACTGGAAACGGTCGACGTCATACATAAAGGCACTAAAGAAGGATGGATGGATTGATGGACGTCATTTAAATCTATAAATGACAATGAATCAAGAAAATAGAGACTTAAAACCATCTCCGACGTCTCTCTGATAAATCAAAGCTAAAATGCAAACACACATCTGCGCCTGAACACTGTAACTGGCAGCTGAAGCACAATTCATTAGTTTGATCTCTGGTGTGTTCAGAACATGGCAACAGAAATGACTGTTTTTACTCCCTTTGCTCCTTAATAAACGAGTAAATGTGTAAAATTAGATTTCAGCAATGTAATGCGTCTGTATAATAGCACACCGAGCTGTTTCTAACAGCACTGAGTGGAGCAAAACGAGCTTCCCAGGAATGCATTGACTTTTATTTAATGACATTTCATTTTTTTTACCTCTTTGGCTGCAGATGTCGATGTCTATCCATCTGTCAGCTAAAACTTTGAGTGAAATATCTGTGATATCTGGTGCCGATATTGTAGGTACATTTATTTGATTTTTTTTCAAAATGAGCAAAGAGAATTTACGAGAAAAAAGTCACAAATTTCCAAGATTATAAAGTCATAAATTTACAAGGAAAAAGTTTTAGATTTATGTTTACATACAGGTATAAGCCATGAGGCTTGTTTAATTGGATGTAGGCCTTCTAGAAAAGTATTTCTTATTTATGTACATATAGCCGATATAAACAAGTCTCATGCTATGCTATATATGTTTATATTGTTTCCATTAACACCGGATCTCTGCAGTTGCTATGACAACAAGTGAGAACTTTTTTCCCGTGAATACTGCCCCTTCTCACGCCACCTTTTTTTAAGGATCTTAAAAAGGAGAACTCACATGGATCCTTCCGTCCAGCAGAGCAGCTCCATCCTCAGCCAGTCTCAGGATGTACAGGCCCATGTTGTACTCCGTCCCCCCTCGCAGACTAAAGCCGAAGCCCCTGGGACCCCGCTCCAACTCCACCGTCAGGCAGCCCTACACAGTATAAAGGTAACACATGCTACTACAGATGCATGAGAAGAAACCCGTTGATTAAGTAATTGAGCCTCCTTCTTGTTTAACGATGGCCTGTTTTTTAATCTTCTCTATCTGTTGCCTCCAGGGTCAGCGACTCCTCCTCAGAGTCCCGAGAAGTTTCTATTAATTAGAGGTGTCAATAACGATCCTCCATCTGCTCCGACTGGCTTCGCTCTTTGTTTATATCGATCGGGAAAGTAACACCATTCGAGGCTCTTAACGAGAGAAGGCAAATTATGGATGAAGGCGGTGATGCTAACTACCGGGTCGGTCAATCCAGTAAATTAAGGGCTGGAAATTGGAAGTTGAAAACAGTATAAGATTCTGCTTCTCATTGGAAACCTCGAGCCCAATCATGATGAAGTACTATTGTTGTGGGTCCGCTGAATGCGTTGATGAAGATTTTGTGTTCGTGTGGTCAATAATGTGAGTGTCTGCTGCTCTCAAAGCGGCCGTTAGCTTCCACAGCTACTTCATACCAAAGAACACAAATGTTGTAAAATGATGTGTTTAAAGTAAAACAATTGTGTTTAATGTAATTTTTAAGGAAGGTTTTACAGTTTCTCTCCACTTTGGCTCAGAACATTCAGTCCAATACACACTAATGTAAAAATATGAGAAGGTAAGCTAACTCATTTGGTTAGTGGCTAGTTAGCTGGGTTAGCTTGTCCTTTCCCAGAGCGGCGGGGTAGTGAGGCTCATTTTCCGTAAAAAAAGCTGGCTAACTGGTGGACGGCTTGGCCACCATGCTTTTATGCTACACAGACGATAAGCCTAACAAAGCCACTCTGACCGACCTGCTACGTTGATTTGAATGGGAATGTTGATTTTACTTGTCATATTTTATTATTATTATTTTGGTGTATATGATAAAATATAAATAATACAAATATTTGAGATTTCATTCATGAGCTCATCTGTTACCAGACACCGCATGTCTTGTTCAGGGTCGTGGGAAATTCCATTCATCCAGTTTGAATGAAGTTTTCCACAGGTGAAAAATGTGATGAACGCGGTATCAATTACGCTTTATGTCGTATATATTATAAACCCGATATAAGACGAGGTGTGCCTTTAGCAGCTTTGAAAGGGTTCCTACCTGGTTGGGTCCCGTCACACACATCGTTCCCTGCTCACCGAGGGGAAGGGTTTTGTGGTCAGACCAGTTGACGCCATCCCGTTTCTCCTCCAAGTCCAGGTTGTAACTAAAACAGACAGCAGATGTATTTCTGTAGGAAGCACATGCAGCAGGCCACAAACACACACAAACAGCTTTTATGCAAACTTATATCTAGTGGAATGAAGCAAACCTTCATTCCCTTCTATAGGGCGGTGACTTGGGGGTGGCTATGTACTGGAATGAAGCAAATCTTCATTCCCTTCTAAAGGGCGGTGCCCTGGTGGCAGCTATGTTCTGGCTACGTAGGTAGTATAGTTTCTTACCGTTCATCCTGTAGTCCCGACCTCAGCCCCATGGCTCTGTGCTGGAGAGCTGGACTCTGTTTAGCGGAGCTGGCTCCAGACGGAGGGCCCTTGTATTCTAAAAATCAAAATTTGTATTCACTAAATTGGAAAACCTCAATGAAGAACTAAATTCTTAATACCTATACTAACATAATAATATCTTGTCATTATGTGCATGGCTGCACCCTTGCAAACAATAAAAGTTTATGATTATAAAGACACCAGACACAATGTGAGACGATAAGCGAGTGCGTGGCGTTGCCATGGAGACGTTGCCACGGAGACGTGCTCACCATCCTCGGGGACCACAGTGAGGGTGACGACGCTGCCGGCCTCCTTGATGAGTTGGACGATGTCGTTGTGGGAGAGCTCGATGATGGAGCGCCCGTTGACCGCCGAGATGCGATCTCCGACGTGCAGCAGGCCGCAGCGGTCGGTGGGGCTGCCCTCGATGATCCGCCCGATTTTGTGTGGAATAACTGAAAAATTGTAGATATGAAGAGAAATTAGACTTTTTTGATAGGAGTTGTTGTGGTTGTATCAATGAATGTGTTGACTGCAATAAAAATGATCCTCTGAAAGCTCCACTTATGCTACTAAATGTCCACTTTGTTTTTACTTTCAAATTGTTTCCAAGGTCAAGGATGATCTTTAATTCTCAATAGAACAGTTGTGTTATTGTCTCATTACAAACATCCTAACATGATTGACTTCCTTTCGTGTCTTTCACATTAATTTAATTTCATGTCAACAGAAAATCTTTGTAAAACAGATTTCATTTTAATCCATGCAGCTGATCCGGTTTTTGTAGTTGAGCTTCATGAAAAGGATCGTTAATTATAAGTTATGAGTAAATAGAAGTATTAAAAGCCGGGAAGTGTGGAGGGGAGGAAAAAAAAGAAAATAAATATCATAGAAAGCCACCATAATGGGAGCCAAACAGCTTTGTTCGGGTTGAAATAAAGTGCATGACCTACAAGAGAGAAATCACTTTTGTACCATTAAATACAAACCAGCTTTTAATTTTACAGTCTTCAAATCCACAAACAACTATCTTTATACTCAACTGCTTCAAAAAACATCTTTTATATATAATATTAGCCAGAAATCCAGTGATCAAATTATATTTTCTCCCATTGGCCTTGGTGTGAATATATATAACGCTGCATCTTCATACAGATTCTATGGAGCAGAGACGTTTCCATCTATACATTTTAATTTTAAATATATATACATCGACACGGAGAATCCGAACACGCTGATGAGAGACTGAACTGTCTCACCTCCGTACGGCGGTTTACTCTTGGAGGTGAGGATGACGAAGCCGAAGCCCTCCGAGTCTTTGCGGTGGAGCGTGATGTCGAAGGACTCGTGGTCCAGAGCGCTCGGCATCATGGGTAGGCGAGGGAGCTTGGGAGAACCGTTCACCAGCACCGGAGCCATCTCCTGGACCTCTTCCTCCGTCGCATCTGAGACACAAACAAAGGGAGCACGAATGTATTTGTGTATTTATTACAGAATAATCTGGAGCTTCACGCGTTTTCATGTACGAGAAATATGCAAATAAAAGCTGGATCGTATAAACGAGAGTCACAATGCAGCAGTGTGAGCTACAGATTGTGGATGTTGGACAAACGGTTGCCATTGGTTACCGGTAGGTAAATTACCACTCAACCATTCAGGGCCTCTATTCCCTGAATCCATAACCGGGGTTGTGATAAATGTGGATGAATCTCCAGCTTCTCTGATTTTTACTATTTATATATAAATATCATTTTAAGCACATACATCTATTTATAACCATCATTGTTTCTGTCCAAGAGGATTTTTTCTCATGAAAGTGTTTTTATTTCAGACCAAACCAGTTGTTGATTGTCGGAAGTGAAAAAAACAACCAAGACGTGTTTGGTGAGTTTTTTTGTTTTTGTTTTCAGTTTTATGACGAGTTAAGGCAATTAAAGGTTGCCTCGGTGATTCTATTCAGAAAGTCTTTCTGTTACATTACTTGAAATCCTCGTGACATACTAAAACAAATAAAAATGGCCTGTCTGTGGCCGTGGCAGGACTGTAAAAACCCCGTCCAATCAAAAAAGCGGAAGGAAGCGGTCGGTTCTGCGATGCGTTCAAAGTCCAAGTCTTTGTAGTTTTTCCAAATGACCTACTCTGCCTTTAAGCCTCTCTCAGTTCGGTGTAATACGCTTGTATTTTTCTGTCAAGGTGTAAGAATATTATCTTTATTGAAATTAAGCTTATTTTATTTATGAGACTAATAGAAAGCTAGCTATAGCATTTACAAAAAAAGGTGGCAAATTTTCACTTTAGTTGTCTAACTAAAACATGTACATGAAATTGCGTCCGGTCCCTCACCTCTGTAGATGACCTTCCTGCGTATGGTCAACATGACTTGGCCGTTGCGGGCGGCGTTCGTCATCAGGTCCAGCACCTGCTTGTGCGAGCGACCTTTGACCATCACGCCGTCGATGCCGATGAGCTCGTCTCCCGCCCTCAGACGGCCGTCCTTCTCGGCGGCGCCGTTGGGCACGATGGCCCCGATGTACACCTGGGGGAAGACGTTCTGATGGAGGATATGAAAGGAAATCTTGAATACATGGAATAAAATCTTGAATATATGGAATGAACATACATATAATGTATATATACTTTTATACTTACTGGCTGCTGTGGACCTTCTCCTCCCAGAACACGGAAGCCGAAGCCAGTTTCGATGTCTCTCTTCAGAAAGACATCAATGTCTTTGGTGTGAGGCTCTGTGGAGGAGCAAGAACCGACATCACACCACAACAACAACAACAACAACAACAACAACATGTGACTGGCGGCGTGCCGGGCCCTGCTCACGTCTGCTGTCCAGCAGGGCTTTGGACTTCAGGTACATCTCGGCGGCGTCCCGTTTGGGCGAGTCGGCGGAGCGCAGGGTGCTGTTGTTGGAGTGGTACGGCAGCGCCGGGGGGGCCGAGTCCACGATGTCGTCCAGGGTCTCGGTGCTGGCCATCATGTCCTGCCTCTGAAGAAAAAAAAGAAGGAAAGAAAACGCACCATCAGCACCACATGTTGAGAATCTTTTGAATATCCAAACGCGGTCTGAGATCACGCATGGTTTTGGTGCTGGTCCGTGAAGGACATCACGCGTTTTCTTGATGGTCTCTGCAGCTCGTTATCCCGGACTGACTCACTGGCTGATGGTGATAGATGATCAAAAGCAGCAAAGGTCACTTCACTGCCTCTTATGACCCCCCCTCCTTCAACAAAGCCTGTTTCACTTTACATCCTCTCCATTGTTTTCAAGGCTAAGTGATGAGATTTTAATGTCGTTTAAAGAAGAATCCCGGCGGCTGTGACAGTTGCCCATTCAAGATGAAAGGGCAACTTTCTTTATCTTAAACTGTTGTATTAATAATACCACCATATCTAAAGAGGGGCTCATCCTTCGCTTCATTACCATCGCAATCCCCCCCGACAATAGCCCCGAGAATACAAAATACTGAAAGGAAGTAATTAAGAGCGTTTTTTTCAGAGCAAACAAAAGGAGGCGCTCAGAAACATAATCAATATTCAAATTTATTGCTATCATTTAATTCGGTGCAACAAGGGGGGGCTTTAGTGAAGGACGAAGACGCTTTTTGCAATTAAATTGAGGGGATGAGTCCCAGTGGAGGGAAATACAATAATATATGTGTATGTTTTTACTCACAGGCTTGAGACTCTTCACGGGCGATGTTTGACCTGCGGAGAGGGACGACAGGAACGTGGTAAGGAATGCAGATATGACAACAAATCACTGAGAGCACCGTCCACCAGATGGCGCTGCCTCTCTGACTGAGAAACAAACGAACATGCACAGCATTAAACCAGCCAGCTTCTCTGAACTCGAGAGGTGTACTCACTGAAAGAATGCTCCATTAGGGAATATGCATCCATGTGCGATGAAAGATACATAAGGAGTGTAAAAGGTGGTGCATGTGCTGGAGTGCTCGCTGCATAGTGGAGGGGTGGGGGTGGGGGGGCATTAGAGATTCATGCATATAATTCAATGACCGATAATTCTGTTTCTCCGTACGGTTACACCCACATCTTCTCTCCATCTCCAGCGCTCAGATTGTTCCCTGCAGATCATCTCTTGCATCCCCCCCCCCACCTCCCCCTCCTCTTCCTCTCGACTCCCTGCATTAACTGGATTAGCAAACACTCCTGGAGCCTACAGCACCCGTGGGGGGCTGGACCAACACTTGGCTTGATGAGGGGTTAATGGAGCCTGATGTTAAAAAAAAAAAAATGAAATGAGTGATGTGATGAAATTCCCCAACATCAGGGTCATCGAACTGCGTGTAAAAAAAAGACACCCGAAACACTTATTCTAAGCTCTCACACACACACACACACACACACACACACACACACACACACACACACACACACACACACACACACACACACACACACACACACACACACACACACACACACGGATCCTCTTCCAAGCCAAAGGCCGTTGTCTAATGAGGGTTAAAGCCGACATCAGCTCCTCGGCTCTGACTCTCTGACTGCGTTGCATCAGTGGAGGAGGACGATGGCGACGGTGGAAGAGCGGTGAAGGGGGGTCGGGGCGTGGCTTGAGGCCCCCGGGGGAGTTTTACCCCCCCCGGCTCCGCTGATGATGAAAGCCAATCCGGGGTTCATCGATTTAAACGCAGCGGATCCCCCGCGGCGACTCGAGATGATGTAGGAGACATTTGAAGGGTGCCCACCCTCCCTCCCTCCCTCTCTCCCTCCCTCTCTCCCTCTCTCCCTCCCTCCCTCTCTCCCTCTCTGTCCGTCGGAATCAAACACGGTCCTACGCTTACGTAATACTTGCTCTCGGACTTGTAACAGACTTGCGTTAACGCTTCGATGGGAGTACAGCCGAGTTGCGTGGACGGATGGCAGACACACACACACACACACACACACACACACACACACACACACACACACACACACACACACACACACACACACACATAGTGAAGACATGCGATGGCAAGAAATCTTCTCAGTCTGATCGTCGAGGTGCAGGTGGATCAGCTAAATGAAAGGCGGCCGTCTCTACTGTGGTGATCTGCAGACGCCGTGACATCACCCACCGTCAGCATCAGCACCGTGACATCACCTCCCGTGGGAACTGTTGACATTGTATTGACAGCAGTAGGATGTTACGTCACACACGAGAGGGATGAAAGAATGGAGGATGAACTGAATGAAAGTGTTTCCACTACTCGGCTCCACATGCTCATTTTTTGGATTCGTTGCAGACGCCACTTTGTACTTTTTCAGTCGAGGTTCCAAGCTAGCTGAGCCAATTACTGGTGGATTTAAACAGCACCGATTGGCCAAAGAGAATCATCACTAGAATCCCTGGATGTATGAAGAGAACTGGTCACAGCTTTGGAGGCGACGTCCCATTGATTCCTGGGAAAGATGCTTGGCGACCAACAAGGTTAAAAAAAGTTGGCTCCCAAGTCTAACATTTCATGGGTTTTCTGGCAGGGATGTCCAACTTTATGCAAGAAGGGACGTTTTTTGTTTTAGCCCAGCACTACCTGACCTGATCCAACTCATCAAGGTCTTGATTGAAGACCCTGGTTAGTTAATTAGTTGAATCAGGCCGGCCCTTCTTGGATACGATTGGACACCCCTGAAATAGAGCAAATTAGCGCTTCCTTTAGCCCCGCCTCCATGACCTTAGTCCAGCCCCGCTCTCTGACTCACTGACACAAACATAGGAAGGAAAATGGATTTGGCTATTAGTGCATCGTTGCTATGGCGACCAGCTGAGAATCCCACCTACACTGGTGGCTATCTGCTAGTTGAAAACGAAACAGAGAGGAAAGAACCTGACACCAGAATTGAGTGGAGTTGAGCCGAAGCAGGCGGAGGAAATCAGAGGCATCAGAGAGAGAAGCAGCCGTTCTAGATCCACAGACGGACAAACACGGAGGCGTTTACTTCCTCCGGTCTCTCACCTCCTCGCAGCACCAGCACGTTGACCTCGCTGCCCACCGGGAGGTCCTTCAGGATGTCCACCACCTGGGCGTGGCTCAGCGTCTGCACGTTCTGCCGGTTGATCTCCTTGATGACGTCACCCTTCTGCAGGCCGCGGCACCACTGGGCGTCCAGGATCATCTTCACCTTCTGGCCCAGTGGGCAATCGGCGATGGCGAACCCGAACCCGCCGGGGCCCTTGACCAGCGGCACGCTCGCCAGCTCTGGCTGCAGCATTCCAGTGGCCAGCTCCCCCCGCCCATTGGGCACGGCGGCCACCACGGGCCGGCCGCTGGCGTCCGTGGTGACGTAGTGGAGCTCCTGGGAGGAGCCGTGGAGGACGTCGCCCTTCACCAGCAGCGGCTGCCCGTTGATCAGCGGCACGGCCGTCACCACCTCGCCGCCGTGCAGCGCCTGCTGGGTCGCCGGCGGGGGAGGAGGGGGCGGGAGAGGGTCGTCGCTGTCCAGATCCACGTCCAGAGGGAGCGGGTAGCCGTGGCACAGGACCATATCCACGTACTGGTTGACGGGGATGGACTGGAACATCTGCACCACCTCGGGGTGAGTCTTGCCCAGAACGGACATCCCGTTGATCTCGACGATGACATCACCTGAAACAGAGGGGGGAAAGAAAAGTGACGGAGGTGTTTCTTGAATTTCCCTCAGGATCAATAAAGTACCTACCTACCAACCTACCTACCTACCTACTTACCTACCTACCCACCTACCTGCCTACCTATCAACCTACCTACTTACCTACCTACCTACCAACCTACCTACTTACCTACCTATCTACCTACCTACCTACCTACTTACCTACCTACCTACCTACCTACTTACCTACCTACCTACCTACCTACCCACCTACCTACCTACCTACTTACCTACCTACCTACCTACCTACCTAACTACCTACCTACCTACCCACCTACCTACCTACCTACCTACCCACCTACCTACCCACCTACCTACCTACCTACCTACCTACCTACCTACCTACCTACCTACCTACCCACCTACCTACTTACCTACCTACCTACCTACCCACCTACCCACCTACCCACCTACCTACCCACCTACCTACCTACCTACCTACCTACCTACCTACCTACCTACCCACCTACCCACCTACCTACCCACCTACCTACCTACCTACCTACCTACCTACCTACCCACCTACCCACCTACCTACCTACCTACCCACCTACCTACCCACCTACCCACCTACCTACCTACCTACCCACCTACCTACCTACCCACCTACCCACCTACCTACTTACCTACCTACCTACCCACCTACCTACCTACCTACCTACCTACCTACCTACCTACCTACCTACCTACCCACCTACCTACTTACCTACCTACCTACCTACCCACCTACCCACCTACCCACCTATCTATCTATCTACCTACCTACCTACCTACCTACCTACCTACCTACCTACCTACCTACCTACCTACCTACCCACCTACCTACTTACCTACCTACCTACCTACCTACCTACCTACCTACCTACCTACCTACCTACCTACCCACCTACCTACCTTTCTACCTACCTACCTATTCTGGTATTAATCTAGACATCATGTCTCTGCGTGTCTTCAGGAAGCTCTTACTCCTTCCTCTGTCAGACGGATGTGTCTTCTAAAATCTGCCTTTCCTCTTGACTGCTCGCCCATATTTTCATTCTGGCAGCTCTTCCCTCTCCTTTTATCTCCCGTCTGTCGTTACCTTACTCCTGTCGTCTCCTTCACACGCTCCAGACCTGAACAGCGCTCAGACAGGTGTACAATCCCCCCCCGTCACATCGTAACCATCGTAACCATCACACAACCTCGCAGCTGTTGATTTACGGAGGCAGCCCGCGAGGCAGCGACGAGATCACAAACTGAACAACAGAGATGCCGCACGGCTTCACACCCACCGCAATCAGCTGTCTGCTGCACAGCGACACCCTCCACAGAGATACGTTGTTGTTGTTGTTGAACCCACGGGACAGCGCCGGGTTAAGAGAACGCCACAGATGTAATATGAATACCTCCAGGTGCAGCACGGTTGCACAGTTGGCAAAATAGAATTGTTTTTGCAGAAATGAGAAGCCGTAAACTCGTGGATCTTCCCCACCAGGAAATAACCCTTCTTGAAGCATGCACAGGGTTTTTTTTTAATTTTTTTTTATTTTTGCTCACCGGACGCCATCTTGTTGTCGTGGGCGGCGGGGCCGTCGCCAAGCACGTTCTTCACCTGCAGGAACTCGTCCGTGCGGTCGCCCCCGATGATGGTGAAACCGAATCCCTGGGAGCTCTTCTTCAGGGCCGTGTGGTACATCTCCCCGGTCAGCTCGCTGGCGTCCGAGGTGAAGCCGAACGCACCTCCCTTACCTGCAAAAACAAGCAACGGGGAGGGAGGTGTACATTAGACAGAAAAGCTTTATCAGATGCAGAGACACAATAGATTCTAGTTTATAAGTTTCCAAAAATTTAACAAATTTTTTTTCCATGGGAAGTTAAGCTTAAGGAATTTTGGAAATATTCTTATCTTATATATTTATTATATTTAATATAATAATATTTCCAAAATTTCCTACCCTAGGTTTCCGGAAATTTACCAAAAATATTTCGAAAATTTAAAGAAAATTTACCTTAATTTTATCAAAAATGTACAGATTTTTTTTCCGTAAATTTACCGAAAAGTTTTCGCCCTTTTACAACCTTGACAGACGGTGAAATCCATCTGTTCCTGCGTTGAACGCCGATGACACGCATCCCGTGCAGAGGATCAACACACTAATTAGTCATTTCCAATTAACAGGCGTAAAACTAGATCAACCAATCAGAGCAGAGACCCTTTTTGTGCAAACAGACAGATGAAATGACAATATTAGGTTTGGATGCTAATTGACGTCACTGTTAGCTCTGCTTCCACCATCACAGAACTACAGAGCAGAACGGTGATGTAACATCTTGGACGGCGTCCAATTTAGTGCAGCATCCTCCCCCCCCTCCCTCCCCCCTCCCTTCCTGCTGCAGCCAGTGACTCGTAAAAAAGAGATTTGTCAGTGCAGACTTTTTATAACTTGACTCAGGAACAACTTAAGGTCAGTGGCAACATCAATATGGAGCGGCGAGCTCGGCCGCGGCGTTCGCTACACGGGGAGATAACAGGGGTCACACTGAATTAAAGCGGGCGGCGCCCCCTATCTGATGTTTCTGTGGTATCAGCACTTCACATCATGGACGCACCATTTTCTCTCTCAAAAACACTCAACGTGAAGGCAGCTGGTGACAAATGATGCACTTTCCGGCGACCGAGCTGCGTTTTGTAGAAGAGTGTGTGATGTCGCCGTCTGTCTGTGGGACGCCAGGAATATCATTATAGCTTTGGAAATGGTCATTTGTATTTATTTGTTTCTTTAAAGGAGCTACCAGTTTCTTTTATCTAACCTTCAATGAACTGCAGCACAAACTACAGAAACCTGAAAGACAAACTTTCTATGGCGTCTAGAATTCATCATTAATGTACTTGTATGTGCTTATAGCACTGTAATAAACAGAAAATAATACAGTTAATAATAATACAGTCTTCAAGCCCCATATTATGTTTCTCTGTTCACTGCACCTGATTTTTTCACTTTTCACAATAATTCTACTGCTATTTATACATTTTATACATTGTGATATTGCTCTTTTTATGTGTTATTTCTTTACTTATTGTGTTTTTTTATCTTTACTTGCTGTGTTGTTACTGTGTGTAATGCTGCTGCTACACTTACATTCTCCAGCTTGGGATCAATAAAGTACATCCATCCATCCATCCATCCATCCATCCATCCATCCATCCATCCATCCATCCAAACATAATCATCCATAATGCTTAATAACAATAATTATATCACATTCTAACACAATTTCTCAAGGCTTTTACTATTAAGTATCATAATTCTCGCTGATCGTGGTGTTTTATGAATCCCATAGTTGGAATAGTTAATCATATTTTTTCCACCAGCTCCTCAGAGGATGCTGATTGGTTCTCCGGCTTACAGGAAGCTCTCAGGATGGATCTGCATATGATACGTGATCATCATCTCAAAATAATCTCCAGGAAAAAAAAAAGTCACTTTTCTGTGACTTTTGAGCTCTGCAGTTAAACTTGGGATCTGAAATCTGAAGCTTCAATCTCTCCACGTCTCCATGTGATTGGAGTGTGCCACTTTCCACTCTGAATTTTCAAAATAACAGCGGCAGCTGTGTGGTTTGGGGTGGTAAGTATAGCGACGGCAACAACCTCTCATTTCCTCCTGTTTTAAAAGCACTCAGGAACTGATGTGAGTGACGTATCGCCGCCGCCGCCGGACTCCAGATGTCCACGCTGTCACACGGATCAAGCAAACGCTCGTTTGCATAATCACATTCAAATTGCTTCGTAAACTCAACGTGGGAATGTTTTTTTATTTCTTTCCTCCCCTCGTCCCGCCGCTAAACGTCTGTGAAGTTAACAGACGTGAGGCGATGGAGGGAGAAACCCAAACAGGGAGGAAGCGGGAGAGTCCACGGGAAGGTGTCTTTAAAAACCATCAGATCCGCCGCATCAAACAGCCGAGCTGCTTTTTGGATTTGTAAACTTTATTCAGGATAATTGGGCATTGGGCTGCATATATAATATAATATAATATAATATAATATAATATAATATAATATAATATAAAAACACACATGAAAGTGTTGAAAAGAAAAACACTACTGTTAAACATATTGGTGTAAAAATACAATCTAGCAGGTAATAATAAAACGTGTGGATCTAATAGTAGTAATCTCCCTGATATAAATCTCCCTGGCAACCAGCCCAGCCCCGAGGGTGTAACCGTCGACTGTTTCGTCATAGCAACCGTCTGACAGGTTGTGTAATCAGTAATCAGGGGGGCGACACACACACACACACACACACACACACACACACACCTGAGCAGAGAAAGTCTGATTATAACGCCCCGTTCCACCATTTGTTGCCACATGCAACGTTAACACTCCCCCCCCCCCCCGCATGTTTCCTGCTCTTACTGCCTGAAAGCCTGAAACCCGTCTGTCTTCCACAAACCCGTCTGTCTTCCACAAACCCGTCTGTCATTCACAAACCCGTCTGTCTTCCACATACCCGTCTGTCTTCCACAAACCCGTCTGCCTTCCACAAACCCGTCTGCCTTCCACAAACCCGTCTGCCTTCCACAAACCCGTCTGTCTTCCACAAACCCGTCTGTCTTCCACAAACCCGTCTGTCTTCCACACACTCGTCTGTCTTCCACACACCCGTCTGTCTTCCACATACTCGTCTGTCTTCCACATATACTTCTGTCTTCCACATACCCGTCTGTCTTCCACACACCCGTCTGTCTTCCACAAACCCGTCTGTCTTCCACACACCCGTCTGTCTTCCACAAACCCGTCTGTCTTCCACATACCCGTCTGTCTTCCACACACTGCAGCGCTGCAATCTATTACACATTATTGTAATGAACACATACTTAATTCATAATGTTTATTGCAGGGGGGGGGGGGGGGGCATTTTGATGATCCGTCATCGTTGCGAGGCGACGCTTGAAGGTTCAGCTGACCTTGAGTGAAACGATGACACTCCCACTGCTTTCTATTCCCAGACACAGATTTATGAAAGCACAGCGACGGAGGTGAAACGTGATTTAACAACAAACGCACGTTAGACACGAGCTGACTCTCGAGTGATTTTTAACTTGAGAAACAGAAATAGATGAAGGTCAGTGAAAAACGTTGCATCGCTTCCATGAAGCCAGAAAAGCTCCGAAGTAACAAATGAATAAGAGCAGAAGACGCTAGAAACGATCATAGAAACAGAGGGAACTAAGAAATACATCGTTTTTCCTCCGCCAGGAGATTATGCACGTGTATGTGTCTGTCTGTCCATGGCTGATATGAGCCTAATATCTTTCTGTTTTTATTTATGAGGATTTGACCCCCATTCAATGTTTAACGTCTCTAAAAACGAGGGTTAACTTGATTATTTTTGCTTGATATTCAGTGACTTTGACTCATTTATTGGGGGCAAATATGTAAAACGATAGTGGATAGTCACATGATAAGTATTCTGGATGTATAAAGGTGGGAGGGGGCAGTTATGTTTTATTTGATGGGTTATTAAGGTTGTCAACAAATACACATGAATGTGGATTATAATAATTGTATGAAGGTTTAAATTTCTGGGTTTGGGTTAAGGATAACAGATGTTAGAACATTTGAGGGACGGAAATTCACACAAATTGTAGTTTGTAATCTTTCAATTTTAACATTACAGCCGTGGTAAAATATATAAAAAAATAAAAAGCACTTCTATGTTCTTACCTGTAGCACTTTGATCACTTTGGTTGTACTTAAGGTATCCTTGCTGAACAGCTACTACTTAACACCTGTTTCTACTTTTCCACTCTTATTTTATCGGCGATGATATGTTGGTTTCTTTCTTTCGACAAATGTTCTTATTGTAAATCATTTTGGACAAAGTGTTAAATATAAATGTAAATGTTCCAGAGACGCCTAAACGCATTAACGGGTGCACTTTCCTCATTTAAGATGACTTCATGAAAGAAAGAAGTGGAAGTAATTATACTTCTACACGTACTCGCACGTCTTCGAAAGGCAGTTTTTTAAAAGGTCATATGCAGGTTTCCATGTGTCCTCAGTTAATCTGCAGTTATGCTGAGCTTGTTTTTTCTCCCTCTGCTCTAACAATCCACATGTAGAGTTGAAGAAGAAGGGGGGGGGGTTGTTACCTTGGGAAGGTGCTGCTGCAGCTTGTTGGATGATGGCAGCCGTCTCCTGGCTCAGCTTCTTCTTCGCCTCCAGCACCGGGTTCTCAAACTGGGTTTTCTGGTTGATGTGGCTGCAAACGAAAAGCAGATTTAAGACTCACACACACACACACACACACACACACACACACACACACACACACACACACACACACACACACACACACACACACACACACCTCTGACTTTGTGAGCGTACTGCACCACTTTTCTCCACTTAATTATGCATGCACCTTCCCTATAAAGGAGCTGTGATTTTGTTCTAACACAGGGATGCTACAGCGGCGGCGGCGGCGCTGTGAATGCCTTCATATAAACACAGCACACGTAGAGCAAACGTTGCCTCGTTGCATTGCTCTTTATGATGCAGGGGGAGAACGACGACTATGGCTTTTTGCAATTTCATATTGTAGGAAATGACTGCCAAACAACATCCTGTTTCCTCCGCGACAAGGTAAACAGCCTGTCATCCCCCCGGCATACAAACCAGAGTCTGTCTCACCGTGAGCTTCATTTCAGGCTGAAAAACTGGCAGCCATAAGCCAGCGCCGATAAGCCGGAGACTCTCCTTGTCCAAACAGCGAGAGCTTCTCTCTCTCGTGTCACTCCTACCTGGGAGGGATCCTCCTGCAGTCTGAGCAATAAAACAACGGGAGCGTTCCCATTTTCTTTTCATCACAACAGAATGCTTCCTCTTCCTCCATCTCCATATATATATCTATTCTACATGAAAGTCGACCGCTGTTCCAGACAAATATACAAACAAATATGCACATTCTACACACACTCATTACACAAACAGTGGCACAATCAGAGTGTGTGCTCTCATCCAGGTCACCCCGCCGAGTTTCATTTTGCCCCCCGCTGATACCCGACGGGGGGAAATCCTGATCAGAATCTTCAACAGTTCTCCTCACACCAGATGAACAAACATCCATTTGTTGTGTATTGATTCATGCCGGTCCACTGCTGTAACACAGTGTAACATGCACTTCTGGTCCTCCTGGTCTTAAATGTGCATCCAATTTCCCAGCGTTGACGCGATCGATAAACTCACTCGACGTAGTAGGTGCCGTACTGCGGGTCGTCGATCTCCTCCCAGCCGTAAGGCAACTCTGCAAAGAGACAGGAGGACAGGTTGGCGTTGTTGTGACGGGGAGATGCAAAGATGAACCCAAATGCAAAAGAGGAGAGGAAGGTCGTTGTAACCCGTTGGGTGACCGCCGTGTTTCTTTCAACGTTAAGCAGCCATGAAAATAAAATCGCCTACGATGATTTAGTGCAACATTTTCTGTGTGTTTTTTTTGCCGGCTGGAACGGCTGATGTACGCCATGCCCTGATGAACATATCAGGCAGAGAGAGGGCAAAAGAGAGAGAGAGAAAAGAGCTCTTCACGCAAGAGAGAGCTTCGGAGTAGCTTTTCAGAAGCAACACACCAACTAACGTCCGCATGTAAGAAAAAAGAAATCCATTAAAACCCGTCTGGAAGGGTCCCGCTCTTTCAGCCGAGGCCGCTCTCTTGTCTGTGCCTGCACTTAAGCTCCACATTAGTATCCTGGGGATAGAAAAGGCAAGTCTGGAATTCCCCTTAACCCCCCCCCCCAGGCTGCAGGTAAAAATACAACACACCACTGTGGGTTACTGACACGTCCATGCAGAGACAGAAGTCCTGTTTTATCCCCCGCTGGGTTATTTTTGATAAGTGTGTAGAAGTTGATGGAGCGTGCGATGTGGGGCATGTACTATATGAGGTTGCCCCCCCCCCCCCATTGTGTATATACATGTGCAGGGGTTAATGGAAACATCCGGATACGCTCGAGTACGTACCTCCGTCCTCACACTTCTCAGGGGGCTTCGCCTTCTTCGCCAGGCGGGGGTCCAACCACGTGGTCGTCTTCGTGTTGTGACTGCAAAGAAATAACCAATAATATGAAGCCATTGTTTCACATTCAGCCGGAACGTTTTTAGTGATTAAGGTGAAAAAAAGGAGAGAGAGAAAAAAAACCCCTCCTCCCGAATGAGGAAGCCGACAAACTCGTTCATCCTCAAATGTGTTAAACAACTGGGGTGTGTAATCAGGAGGAAAATCACAATGGTCCTCTGATATCTTTAGAGACAAATGGCCGGAAGCCAAATATGAATAAAACACACACAGAAGCTTTGCATGCGCTCACATGCTTCCATGTACAGGAAGTAGAGGCGGACGTGTCTCATAAGAGTGGCTTGTTTACTCGATTGCTCTAAAATCAATGTATTGATTGGTTTAGAGAAGAGCTTCATGTCTTTATGTTGTGTAAATAAAAAAAAACACTTGAAATCTATGATGAAATAACATAAAAATAAGCATCTTAAAAATGTTTGGTTTTTCATACAGCACAATAAAAAGCTAATTAATTGGATGAATAATCTCCCAGAAGATCAGAAGTTTGTGAAACTCAAACCAACAACCTCATTCATCATGCTGCCACGCGATTGGCTGATTAGATATTTGCCTTAACGAGCAGGTGACAAGGTGTATGAGGTACATATATATATTTATCATAACACACTCTTATAGCTGGATCAGGTATCAGATACCATTATTTTAATAAATAACATCTATATCATACAGCTTATTAATTATACACTGGTATTAGAAACAGGCCAGATAGTAAAAGCCCAGATGTCAGTCCTGGTATTGGGACTGAAAAAACTCCAAATTATGAGTCTTATATTTTTCTTTTTAATTATCAATAAACACATTTCTAATGAGGGAAAAACATATTGTAAATTGTTGAAATGAACCAAAACAGAGAGCTAATTATGTAATTCGAACTTGAAAAAGTGGTATTTCTTACAGCAGTTATTAGTATTACTGTCTCGGGTACTAACACAATAAGTAAAAACTTAATTTTCCTTCCCGTTTGTGCGTGAACATGTGTGTTGAGCTGCTGATTATTAATCTCCTGCTGGTCACAAACCCGTCATCACACTCCTGGGATCCAAACTGACTGACAGCCGGGCCGATGCCATGCCCAACATTCGGCCGTGTTTCACCATGCTCCAGGAAGACGACGTAAATAAAACAGCTTCTTACATCAGAGATAACAACACATTCATTTTTAACGTCTCCTCCTGCAGCACAAACCCACCATGCTTGTACCACGACGTGATTAACAAGCTGACCTGAATCCCGCCCCTCCTCATCCCGAGTGTAGAGTGGTGAAGTCCCGCCTTTCTATTTCCCGTACATGGGACCTCAATATGAATCTCTGATGCATGTATTCCTACGGCGAGATCCAAATCATGTTCTGGTCCTGAATTGTGCCATGAATTTCACATGTTGTTTGTGGTTTTTAAAGATCATTTTTCATGGAAAAAAACTACGATTTATGGCGAAGAAGTTTGATAATGGTAGGTTTTGTGTGAGGCCGCTTTGAGAACTAACAGCGAATGATATCCGTCAGTTTGAGCCAGCGATTCATCGTCTTCTCATCGGATGGGAACCGAAAGCATGACCAGCCGTACCTGCTGGAACATTCAGGAACATCTTGGTTTGATCAGCACTACATCCCTGTGAGAGAGGGTGATGACGTGACGTCACATACGCCACGGGTAGTCTCTCTCATTGTGTTTCCTCTAAACTGAAAGATCGCACAATAAACAGTCAAACTCTTGATGTGAAAAATGATCATTTAAATCCACAAACAACATATGGTTACTACCAACAACGCAACTTCAACTTGCAAATATGTATTGGATTTATTCACAAAGGGGCTCGACACTCTTCAACAGGAGTAGCTTTCCTTTGGTTTCGGACCGTTTGTTCTGCTGCAGATTAAAAAACATCCATGTTTCGAGGACTGATGTGTTCTCGGGAATGAAAGAACATTTTAATTCATTTTGGCAACAGGCCAACAGGCGATTTCTGATGAAAAAATTAGCTGATTTTCTGTCTCAGTTAGGAAGAGAGTGTGAAAAACACTCTGCAGAAGCGGTCGTTCTTCCTGCATGTGATGTAGTGAAGTGTGCTTGTATAGGGAAATGGCTTCCCCGTATGTGTGTATGTGTGTGTGTGTGTGTGTGTGTGTGTGTGTGTGTGTTGGAGATAAACAGGAGACCAGCAGGGAGAATTTGGGGCAATTTTGGCAATTTGCTCATTTAATAGTCGGCCGGGCAGAGACTCGGCATACTTACTTTCTCTGTCAATTAATGGATTTATTTTCAACCAAACCCGAGTTTCTCATTGTTGGAGCAGCAACAGAAAAAACAGATGTTTGGGAAATGTAAACTTTGTTTGTTGAGTTTAAACGAAGCCTGTTTTACAACAAGTCAACAAGGCGTTTCAGCCCGTCGTAGTTTGCTGTATTTTCCTGTTTAGCTGTATGAATGTTTCCTTTTTTCTTTTGACATTTGGTGAGTTTATAGTTTATTTTTATTCATCAAACTGAAAAAGCAAAGAAAGCTCTTGTTGTCGAGCAATGCATCCTGGTACATGTTGGCCTTCATTTCTTTAGAAAACATACTAAATATAAACGTATAGTTCTGACAGTTCATTAACTCCTGTGTTTCTACCTGTCATACATCAGCGAGATGTTAATTCAACCTTCTACAGTTCAATTGTTGCAATAACATTATGTGAAATGGAAGTGGGTAACTTCTCTCCCAGATCACCTAAAATGAGTCGATGTGGATGTCGTGTCTTGGACTCACTCGATGAAGTAGACCATGCCGGTCTCGGTGTAGGCCATCTCCCAGTGGAGGGGCAGCGGCTCCAGGCTGTCGTCGCGGGGCAGCGAGCTCCACGTGCGGAAGTCCATGGTGCTGCTGGACTGGGTGTAGCTGGGCACCGCCTTCCTCCACTCGGCCCCCTCTTTGTGCTCTGCAGAGGGGGAGAGAGAGACAGTAAGCCTGCAGGAACACCTCTGCCCTCCTGCTTTCCTGCTGCTGCAGGCGGAGCGGAGGGAGAGCGGACGTCCCTTACATTTGCATGTGATGGTGTGTGTGTTTGCCAAAGGGCTACTTTGCATTTGCATGTGCATATGTGTCCATGTAGATTCCCTGTGGGCTGCAACGACAGAGGCAGGAGTCACATTAGAAAAAGGGACATTTGAGCCCACGGCGGTTTCTGTATGATCACACTGAACTGCTGCCCCATCGCTTATATACCATCGCATAACAACTCATAAGAAGATCCTCTTCAATGAGCAGGAAACACAAAACAAAGGCCCCTCCCGCCCCGGTGCACTTCACACCCTCAGAAGACGGCTATAAAAGGGATGAAACGCGCCTTCTTTTCATCCCCGTCTGTTTCATGTGGAGCTGACCTCCTGGTGCAACGGCGCATCTCCTCAACATCGCCTGCATGTTCAGATACAGCGATCGTCTTATCTGCAGCTTCTTTGTCTTTTTTTCACAACGCACACGTGAATGCACATGTTTGAAGAGCCATGCAAACACTGCAGGGCAGAGGTCACCAGGTTCATAGCAGGGCTGAGGGCCCACTCGACAAGTCAGGAGTTTAAAAGACTCACATTTTCCATCAACCTCGTTTTTTTTGTTTTTCATCCGACCGTAACTCTGCCCATCTACGGCCGGTCCAATCTGCTCTGCAGTCGTTTGTGACGGACTTTTCTTTCCATAAAAAGAGCTCCTGGATGTCTGGGCATCGTCGCTCTGTTTGATTTCAATACATCAGAGCGGTTGGCCAAACAGACTTTTTGGGGGGATTTTGTGTGAATCCTTTGCACAGCTGAGCAAGCAAGCGGTTTGAGCCGTGACTGTCAAAACAATGTTCCAGCCTGGATTTGCCTCCGTGTTATTCCCCCTGATTCCCTCCCCTCCCTCCAGGTATGATGCACACGATGTAACCCATTTCCATCCTCGTGAGAGTGGAGGAGTCGTCCCGATGATCACGTGAGACTTTGTCGAGACGACCTGCGACGCATCAGAAGGAAACAATCGGAGGATTTGTCAACAAACAAACTGCTGTCACTTTGGAAACAGCATGTCAGCCGTGTTTAGTCACTAAATCTGGCTCAGAAAGCAGAAGAGTATTAAAAACAAGGTTTCATTTCTCATCCATGACGATATTCTTGTGGTTTATGTGCTCAGGTTTTGAGATATAACTATTGACAGGGGGGTCGGTTGATTATCCACCAAACAACTGCGATTATAACAATTGAGAAAAGTTTAAAAAGAAATCCAATAACCATCTCTAGTTCCCAGAGTCTAATATATCCACATGTCCAAATTGAGAAAAAGGATGAGAGCCACTGGATTGGATCGTTATTAAAGCGACTGTCCTCGGGTCCCTTTTCTTTATTTGGAAACTCATTTATGCACAAGGGGGCTTCAGGAAAGGTTTTCTATGGTTCCAAAATCCTGCTGATAGATTTTGGTGGCGGAACAAAATGTCAGGGACATAAAAAATGGTATCTGCCTCGCTAGATATCAGGGGTACGTTTCAGTCATAGTCAACAGGAGTACAGCAGAAAACAAGTGTCCGCTAGTTAGCTGCTAACTCCACCATGCTTTCATGCTACACAGGTTGACCGCTCATGGGGCGTTAGCAATGTGTGTTTTCTTACTCTTACCCTCCTGTAAGCAGTTTTCAGTTCATTGGGAAAATGCAGCACTGCAATGGTCACCATGGCAACAGTGTATATGAATATCGCAGCAGTTTCTATCAGGTTTTGTAATTTTAGGTGAACATTTTTGCAGGTCTAATCATTGCAGCCTCATTTTAGTTCTTAGTTACATTTTACTGTCAAACAAAAAACGAATTTACCTGAAACCTAATTAGGAATTTAAACAAAATCACATCCGAAATAGAATATGATCGGGACGAGAGCTTGAGAGTGACGACCGAGCTGCTGGGGTGCACAGCAGCACGGCGGCATCAAACACCCGTCAACCGGTACACAAGCTGCACCGAGCCAAAGCCTTCACGTCTTTCACGGAGACTGGCGGTGACGGTTCCACCGAGCACGGCAGGATGCCCCGTTATTCAACATGACGTTTTCCTGCTTTGACGTTTTACTGACCGGGCAGGCCGTTGACCAGCGGTGGCCTCTCGTCATCATCTTCCTCCTCGGGCACCGCGCTATCCTTCCTGTCCATCTTGCTGACCGAGGTGGTGCGCTTCCTGGCGACCTCGCCGCCGTAGTCTTCGTCAAACAGCACTTGATCCACCAGGTCGGGCTGCACCAGGTTGGGCTCCGCCGGCGGCTTCGGGGTCCCGTAGTAGTTACCTGGAGGAGTTAGAGAATGATGAGAAAGAATAATCCTATCGGCAAACAGATAAGGAGCCACAGAAACATGCAACGCCATATTAGGGCCATCGTAGATAAAAAAGAAGAAGAAAAGCAACAGAGCGAGAGAGGTCGGCTATATTCCGAGAAAGAAATTAGCAAATTTACGAAAACATTAACGAGGTTATAAAGTCCCAAATTTATGAAAAAAAACAAAAACAAATTATAAATTACAAAGAAATTATAAAGTCGCAAATTCACGGGAAAAAAGTCCCAAATTTACGAGAAAAAAGTCCCAAATTTACAAGATTATAAAGTCGCAGATTTAGGTTTACATACAGGTGTTTGTCATGAGAATTGTTTCGATGTAAGCCTACTAGAACATGTTGATCGTGTACATGTAGCTAATATAAACAAGTCTAATGCTTTACTATACCAAACCCAACCCAGTTGCTATGACAACAAGTGAAAACTACCGCTAGCTTATTAGCCCAATCGCCCGATCAATAAACACCATATAGATAAAATCAACAATCACCATCCATCACCCAAAGGACCTTATAACAAAGCGTTGTTCACAAGTTAGAAAAATAAATGCGTAGATCCTTGGGAAGTTACGCTAGCATAAATGTCGGTTGTTAGCATCGTCATTTACTGGACATAACACTGTAGAAGAAAATGTGTTACCTTACAATTCTTATTTGTATCTCATATAATGTTCCTTTCTCTCTAAACATCAAATGTCCTGCTGAGCTGTTTTTCTATTGTGTCTAACCTTGCCGTCTTGATGAAAAGACTCTTTGATCATTCCCTCTTCTCCATAACATTTGTCTCAAATACATTGATCAAGGCCCGATGAGTGACCCCTGTAGTGACATCGTCTATCTCTCTCGAGAACAGTCACACCTTGTAGATATGAACAGATGTCTCTTCCTCTGCAGAGAGACATGTGTTGATTCAATGCAAATCCACTCATGACGCCTTCCCTTTTGTTCTCCCGAATGTTCTGCATAAATCCACCTCGGCCAGGCCATTCGAGAGACTGGATCTTCATGGATACACTGTGATTAAACCTCATTTGAACCAGCCACAGAATTGGACCTGAAGAGTTTTTCTTCAACAACACTAACGTTAAAAATTTGACAAAAACAGCAATAGGGAATATAACACACACAGGCATCATACGCAGCAGGTGAGTTATTTTTTTCTTGTAAATACATGACTTTATAAACTCGTACATTTTGTGACTTTTTTCTCGTAAATTAGCTACTTTTTTTGTTTTACCTAATGGCCCTAATACGGCATCGTAGAAAAAAGGCGGCGACATTTCAGAGCAACACGGAAGAAATAGTACAATATGCATGCATGTCATGTGAAGGAAGCAGGTCTAAAATGTCACACGACAGCACCCAACGTTTACTATTTACGAGTTCCTGAGGTCTTCTTCTTCCTCTGCGTGACATTTCACGTCCTGCGAACCCGTCTGCTTCGTTCTCGCTCGCCGCACCGCAGCGCCGTCATGACTCGTCTAACGTAAAATCACTTCACTGAAGTTTGCCAGCAACTAATTACACTGATCATTGAATACAGCAATTATCTATCTTGCAGCTTGCTCTTTTCCTCCTAATGAAGAAAAACCTTGTGTTATGGATCATAAATATTCAGTGGTGCTCTGTAAAGGGGGGGAGGGGGGGGGGGGGGTAGAGTACAAAACTTTGTTAAATGATTTGCTCGTTTAGCTCATGGGGCGATCCGTCTCCGTACGGCTGCTGAGCCGAGTGTGCGAAGCTCAATCCAGACAGTGGAATAAGTAATTATTCAACCTCCATTAGGATTATAAATAATGTGCACGCTAATTTACATCCCCGCCATTAATTACAATTATTTGTTTGCTAAATGCTGCTTTGTCAGATGTCTCCACGCGATAATATCTGGGCTTTTTCTTTTCTTTTTTTTTTTTGCAATTCATTTGCGAGGTCGAATATTTACACGATCACATAAGATTGAGTCTGCTCGGCTAAATGAAGATTTTATAATTAGATGAATTAAAGGAATAAGGAGAGATACCGCTGGGGAAATAGGGATTCTCAGCAATTTAATTAGCCTCTGTAAAAAAGAAAATGTGATTTTTCAGTTGGACCATGAACCTTTTTGATGTACTTAAGCGTGAACATGATGAATACAGTGAGAGCAACATTTTTTTTATCAACTCTGGATCTTTTTATAGCTCGCTACAAAAGGAGGAGGGGGGGGGGAGGGGGGTGACAACGAGGGAGCGTGCCAGGAAGAACGAAGGCCTCTGAGGAACACATCACAGCAGCTTTACGGTCTCCATACAGTAGATAAGTGAGTAGCGGGGCCTTCATCTCCTCCAGGCGTGCCAACCGCCACAATACAGGCGGACTGGGTTAATGCAGCTCCTCTTCCTCAAAGCCCCCCCCCCCTCCTCCCATCACTGTTTACTAACTGACACTCATCCGCATTTGTCAAAGATGGCTTCATTAACAGGGGTGGCGGTGGCGATGGCAAGGAGAGATGGGGGTCTGCTGGCTAGCCCCCCCCCCCCCCCGCCCGTCTGCCCACCGCACGCTGACATTCATCAGCCAGACGATGTGATTAATTAACAAACATGTCTCCTGGTGATAAACGCGGCGTCGCGGATACAGAGGTGTGTGAAAGGCGGCGGCGACGCCTCGTAAGCTGACGAGCAGGAGGGGGGGGGGGGGGGGGGTTGATGAGCCGGGAGGGAAGAGCTCCAGAATCTTTTCAACGTGCGTGCAAAGCAATTTCATGGTGTTGGCATCAGCAACCTGTAATATTATATATATTTATAATAAAAAAATACTCCTGTTGTCAAGGGCACTATGCATAAAGCTGCACAAGGTCACGAGCGTACTTTCATCTTCTCCGAGATCATAAACCGACAGCTTGCAGAGTCCCAGAGCAACACCGGCGTTAGCATCGCTGCTAAACGCAGAGTTCTGCACTCCCAGGTCTGTTACTCAGTAGCACAACGGGATCCCTCTCTCAGCTCCGTTTGTTTGTTTTTTTCCACAGTGGCCCTCGTCGTTGTAGAGATTTGTGAGCTTTTACCAGAGGAAAAAGGAAAAACCTCTCTTTCTATGGGCTTAATTTGGTTTTCCTGGCAGCTGTCCCTCCAGTCTTGCACTTCGCTGCACTTAACCATTAATTTCCCCGTCCGGCTGCTTCTGCTCTGAGAGAGGGCGACCCGACCTGAACCTGAGAGCCTCCGACATCGAGGAGGGACCAGCTCTCGGCGGCCCGGGTGCAGATGGTGGACGTGTCGAGACCCGGGACCCTGGATCGGTATACCGGACCCCTCGCCACGAAGCCTGAAGCCTGAACCTTAAACTTGGTAACTGACGAGCCATTTTATTAACGAGGGTCACGAACGGCCAGGTTGATAAAGAGTCGAGGGCAGAGGGCGTAGAAGTTGAAATTATGTGTTAAAATGTGTTAAATGACTCCCATAAAATATTCTCAAGGCGGAAAGGAGAAAAAAAAAACTCATTATACATGAACCATAAATATAACGAGCATTCAGGCAAGTCATTGGGGACTATTAGTGAGACCATTATGATTAGCTAAGAATCCCATCAGCCTAGTACCTTGAGTGCGACTCACTCACTGCTCACTCACTAAAATGAAGGTAATTCACGAGCTCGTCTCAGGAGGAACGCAACCATGTGACCTATTAGACGAGGCCACAACCTTGTTAGTCCTCGTCTTTGCGAAGAAAAAGGGAGTTAAATTCCTGTTTGAGTGCCATTTAGACTGGGTTTTGGAGGAGGGGGGGGGGATGGAAGTCACTATCAGAGTGTTTAGTTCTCTCTCAGGGATCGAATACTCAAAACCTTCCAACTTCTGAGAAGTTAATCCACACATCTGCACGCAGCCAAGGCAATCCCTGCCTACGCCGCCAACGCTGGTTTTCCCATCGGGAGCAAGCCTCTATTATCATCTCTCTCTCTCTCCTATTTGCTCGTCCCCCCCCCCTACCCACGGTCAAGCCCTCTGTGAAGGTGTAAATCCCACCTGGCTTCAGCTCACAGATGAAGGACGGCTCGTGGGCAACTTGGCAGCTCCTGAAAGCTGATCTCCCGAGTTCTTTGATGATCTACCCCGACACCAGGAAATGCTGGGATTTGATGCGTGGTCGTGCACGGGGAGGGGGGATGTGTTCAAGGACAAGCAGGACTCTTGCACCATATCATGCGAATCAGAGACTCTCAGGAGAAAAAATTCCAATATGCACTTCACCGTGCGTGAATTGCAAACTTCTGCAAACACACTCGTCCACACACAGCCGGAGGAAGCTCCTCTCACACTTAAGGCGCTTTCTCACCAGATGAGGGTTTTGACTTTATCTTTTAATTCTCCCATCCGTACAGGAAGCACGAGACGGCGGCTGAATGGGGAACTAAGTGAATGGCGCGGGGAGACGGGTACCAATCACGCGACCCGAGGTTCGAGTTTTAGAGAAATCCTCTCCTTCACCATTTCCACGGCAGCCGTGGATTTACGGCGAGAGAGAATGAGCTTAAAGAGAGGGGGAAGATTATCATGTTATTGCTATAATCATCCGGCAATGTGAGAGAAATCCTCGACTCCCAATCCCCCTCGGTGACACAAATACGCCGCGACCGCCAGACTTTCGGAGACCTTTTCGATGCTTCATTGTGGCAGAAGTCGTCAGCGATGGTAAACACCTTTTATTCCAGCTGAACTTCCCTCCCTTGTGTAAACTTGTATCAGAGCAGCTTAAATAAACATATTAAAGCTGTTTTTTAGAGGCATTCAATGGATGCTTGTGACGAGCCGAAGCTCCACCGGTCGTGTCTGCGAGGGAAGAGAGGGAGGAGAAAAGGTCGATCGGGCTGGTGAACATAAGGTCGCCGTCAGCTACAGCGACTCTCATGCTCAGACTCTATTGTGTGAATGTCTGCACGTTGTCAGAGACGTGCCGGCACACATGCACATACACACGAAAGGGTAGAAGATCCGACGAGCTGACGAAGAAAAGGAAAATATCCTTGAATTCCAACACACAGCAGACAAAAAAAGGCCTCCGTTACATAGAAACGGGAGCATACGCTGTTGAATTCACGTGGAGCGGGCGTTCACACATCTCAGAGGACAGAGCGTGAAATGTCTGGTGCTTAAATAATAAATACAAATGCATTTTGGAGTGCTTTAGCTCGTCTGTTGCTGTTCGCGGGCACAAAACCGCTAAAGATCACAAATGCCGTCCTAAAGAGGAATCTGCACCTGCTCACTATCTGCTGATACTGGAAAGTCACACCCGTGTCCTGGTTACAGTATTTCCACTTAGATTTACATTTCAATACGTCATCCGTCAGCAGCCCCCATCCATAACAGAACCGTGGAGTTCATCTGAAGGCCGGCGGGGAATCACTGTCACTTCCAACAAGACTTTAATCACGTTTCACTGATCAATACATTTCGTTCCGCCTGTCACATTTCTCCGAGGCGGACTGTAACTCACAACGAATATCGGGCTTACAGTGGCTCTGTTATGGACGGCTGTCAGTGTGAATGGTATGTATATACACACACACACACACACACACACACACACGGGCAGGTTTTTACGGTCTCATCGACGTGGCGATACCTACCATCGTAGGTCCCGCTCTCCAGCAGGAGTCCGCTCTCCTCCAGGATCCTGAAGTCTCCGACGCTGATGAAGTTGTAGTCCACTCCGGGCACCTCCGTGTCTCGGGGAAGCCGTGTGGTGCCTGGAAACGGAAAAAGACAAAAAGAATAGAAAAATGCATTAAAATGACATGTTTTGACAATGTTTTTTGAGGACTTTGATGTTTTTGCTGCGTGAAAGCCTTGAAAGTGAGCTCTGGTCTTTATCGTACAGAAACTGTACAGAAGGAGTCTGTGATGGTTCTCAGTGATCCGGGTCCTGCTCATCTTTGAAAGCTTTATCGTTGGCAACTGGACTTGCTTTAGGATTTTGAAGACGTTTCTCATCCAAGAGGCTCCTTCAGTTCAGATCAGATAAAACATTCAGAGATGTACATGAGTAGTGGCACCGTGACGTCATCCGTTTGCTCTGGATTGCTGTTTTGAAGCCTCAAGGCGGTCGCCATCTTGTTTTTTTGCAACCAGAAGTGGCACGAGAGTACAACTCAATCAGCAGGTAAGCCCCGCCCCCACCTAAAGCATCCCCTGCTTCCTGGTCTGGTGGACTCTAAATGGACCATAATGTACTAAATGAACATCATGCTGGATTGAAGAAGACTTGAAACTAGAGATTGAGACATAAACTCATGTTTACAATGTTTACTGAGATAATACATCAAGAGAGAAGTAGGACCATTTTCTCATAGACTTCTATACAACCAGAGAGGAGTCGCCCCCTGGTGGTCAGCAGAGAGAAGTAGGACCATTTTCTCATAGACTTCTATACAACCAGAGAGGAGTCGCCCCCTGGTGGCCAGCAGAGAGAAGTAGGACCATTTTCTCATAGACTTCTATACAACCAGAGAGGAGTCGCCCCCTGGTGGCCAGCAGAGAGAAGTAGGACCATTTTCTCATAGACTTCTATACAACCAGAGAGGAGTCGCCCCCTGGTGGCCAGCAGAGAGAAGTAGGACCATTTTCTCATAGACTTCTATACAACCAGAGAGGAGTCGCCCCCTGGTGGCCAGCAGAGAGAAGTAGGACCATTTTCTCATAGACTTCTATACAACCAGAGAGGAGTCGCCCCCTGGTGGCCAGCAGAGAGAAGTAGGACCATTTTCTTATAGACTTCTATACAACCAGAGAGGAGTCTTTATGGTGGCCAGCAGAGAGAAGTAAGACCATTTTCTCATAGACTTCTATACAACCAGAGAGGAGTCTTTATGGTGGCTTTATGAAGAAATGCAAATGTAGAAGTTCCCAGAGGTTCCCACATGTTGTGTTTAAGGACATCCCTCGCTCACGATTCACACGATATCGAGGTTTGAGTGTTTCTGAGATTCATCTCTGCACAAGACTGTGGCGCATTTCTCAAAAAGAGTGGATATGCCCCCCCCCCCCCAAAAAAAAGAAACCACCCCATGAAAGATGGATAATTGATGAGGGCCTGCGGCGGTATTCATTTAATCCTGTGTGAGTAACTGCAGCTACACGTTATTATCGGGAGCTTCTTGATGTATGTACCAGCTACGGCTGAAATATGAAGAAAGCCGAGCCGAGTACATTTTGGATGTGAAATATGGAAGCGATGAGGTTGTGTAACTCTCCTGGAGTGGGACTTTATATATGTGAGGGCAGCGTCAATGCAAATGACACATTTGCTCCCGTGGTGAAGCCACAGTCTGTTTTCAATACTGATGGGAAGTATCAAAATGAATATCCATAAGTGGCAAACGGACCTTAAATGATTATATTAGCATGAGGATTATGTAAACCGTATTCCATGAATAAATAAGTAGCGGTGCTATTATTGCACTCAAGGCTAATGAGGTGGCACGTCACCAAACTTGTCGAAGCCCGTAAAACTGACCTCAGCTGAACGGGAGGCAGGACGCCGCTTATTTACCACGCGGGAGGCTGAACAAAGCGCACAGCATGAACCAATCATCGCTGCCACATTCCACCGCAGTCGCTGTCACGCAAGTGTACCGCGCTGCCCTGTGGTGATGCAGCAGACTCGGCCTGGCGAGACCTCGTCAGGGGTCACGGGGAGGACAGCAGGAATTGAAGGGCGGGAGGAAAACGACCCTCGTCGGCCCACCAGTCGATTCAGACAAGACAGGCGATTTAAAAAAATGTAAAATTAACCTGACTGCAGTGCCAGAGGAGATCAGAGCACAGCGAGGAAGCATGTAGCGGAACGGCGAGGAAGCATGTAGCGGAACGGCGAGGAAGCATTTAGCGGAATGGCGAGGAAGCATTTAGCGGAACGGCAAAGAAGCATGCAGCATGGCTAGGAAGCATGCAGCAGGAAGGTGAGGAAGCATGCAGCATGGTGAGGAAGCATGCAGCAGGAAGGTGAGGAAGCATGCAGCAGGAAGGTGAGGAAGCATGCAGCAGGAAGGTGAGGAAGCGCACAGCATGGTGAGGAAGCATGCAGCAGGAAGGTGAGGAAGCATGCAGCAGGAAGGTGAGGAAGCATGCAGCAGGAAGGTGAGGAAGCGCACAGCATGGTGAGGAAGCATGCAGCAGGAAGGTGAGGAAGCATGCAGCAGAAGGTGAGGAAGCGTGCAGCAGAAAGGTGAGGAAGCGTGCAGCAGGAAGGTGAGGAAGCATGCAGCAGGAAGGTGAGGAAGCGTGCAGCATGGTGAGGAAGCATGCAGCAGGAAGGTGAGGAAGCATCAGCATGGTGAGGAAGCATGCAGCAGGAAGGTGAGGAAGCATCAGCATGGTGAGGAAGCACGCAGCAGGAAGGTGAGGAAGCGTGCAGCAGGAAGGTGAGGAAGCATGCAGCAGGAAGGTGAGGAAGCATGCAGCAGGAAGGTGAGGAAGCGTGCAGCATGGTGAGGAAGCATGCAGCAGGAAGGTGAGGAAGCATCAGCATGGTGAGGAAGCACGCAGCAGGAAGGTGAGGAAGCGTGCAGCATGGTGAGGAAGCATGCAGCAGGAAGGTGAGGAAGCATGCAGCAGGAAGGTGTGGAAGCGTGCAGCATGGTGAGGAAGCATGCAGCAGGAAGGTGAGGAAGCATCAGCATGGTGAGGAAGCATGCAGCAGGAAGGTGAGGAAGCGTGCAGCATGGTGAGGAAGCATGCAGCAGGAAGGTGAGGAAGCATCAGCATGGTGAGGAAGCATGCAGCAGGAAGGTGAGGAAGCATGCAGCATGGTGAGGAAGCACGCAGCATGGTGAGGAAGCATGCAGCAGGAAGGTGAGGAAGCATCAGCATGGTGAGGAAGCATGCAGCATGGTGAGGAAGCATGCAGCAGGAAGGTGAGGAAGCATCAGCATGGTGAGGAAGCATGCAGCAGGAAGGTGAGGAAGCATCAGCATGGTGAGGAAGCACGCAGCAGGAAGGTGAGGACACACAAACTTCACGTGGAGAAGATCGTCTCTGTGAGATCAGAGCAACAAGCAGCAGCTGTGATTGACAGCACTTAAAGGAACCGTCATCTCTCGATGCCTGCATATGTTGCATTTAATTGATGCATTAAAGTACAATTATGATCTGATCCTGTTGAAATATGTCGTAGCTTTCATGACACAGACATCTACAATTAGCGGTGAAGACGCGGCCGCGGCCCGATGGCCTGTTAAGTGACTTTATGCCGGCGATCCCTTTTGTCCCCCCCCCCCCCCCCCCTCCCCCTTTATATCTCCTCACTAATTGGACTGTGACAGCTTCGCCACACAGCCGTGTTTGAAACAGTAGAAGAAGAAGAAACACATCGGAGAGGCTTCCTTCGATATCACGGCACACTTTCAAACGTTGACGTAGACGCTTCTTATTAACACACTTGTTTGCCGGCTTTGGTCAAAAAATGTCCCCCGCAGCCCAATTACTTGAGCCACAGTTATGTACCTGCCAACCCCCCCCCCCCCCCCCCCCCCCAAGCCCATCAACCTCCCCAGATGTCACACCGACACATACCATGAGCCTCACCATCAGTCGCTCACTATAATGAGGGCTCGCCGAGCTTTGAGGGCCGCCTGAAAGCAGCAGAACCATCCTGTCGCATGTTCCCTTTTATATATATATATATGCCTTCAAATAAACTGAAGAAAAAAAAGCGTATGTATGTTGAAAAAAGGAGCAGTCGATACCCCCGCAGCTAATTAAAGCAGACGAGAGACAATACAGCGAGGGCTCTATCAAAGATAACAAAGACTTTCTGTCAGAATACAAAGTTAAACACGGTGTCGCTTAAAAATAGCAGCAGGATCGGTTTGTATCTCGTAGCGCGGGTGAAAGGAAAGCATGTTACACTATTAGGAATATCCAAGATTTTTGGGGGAAATAACCGCTCTTCGTTGCCGGGAGCGAGATCGCGGGATGGATGTCACTTCCGTGTTTCTGAATGTGTGCAGCGCTCACTGATTCATACGTCATATTGCACGTTGTTTGTTTTAAATCTGTGCAAAAAACAACAACAAAAGTGTAAAAAAGCGAGATTCCGATGGTTGCCTGGCAACCAGTGTCGTGACTCACTCTATAGCTCTGCCAAGAAATAGCCTGGCAAACGTTTTATATCTTAGCTTGTTTTTGTGCACAGATTAAATGAATGAGAGATATAATGTGATTGTGTTACCGTTGGACCGTTTATGTTCAGCAAACCGGCTGTTGCTTGAGAATGGTATTCCCTCATCTGACGCCTCGCCATGGAAACAAATAAGCATATTTTCCCCCTTAAAAATGTCAAACTATTCCTTTAATGTCACGGCCGTGTGTTTACTTGCTCTCTGTTTGTCTCTCCTCGACGGAGACAGATTGTCACTTTAGTCGTGCGAGGTCTTGTGCACCGCCGAGACCTAATTTTTCCAAACGTCTGGGCCGAGACGGGAACATCAGAGGTGAGTCAGTCAGAAAAGGGCAGGCCATAAATTAAACATGGTGATTTCGTGCATAGTTTTATGCTGGTACTCTAGAAAAAAAAGAAAAGCTGGCTTGAGGCTTTGCTGTTGAAATGAGGAAGAAATGTGGAAACGAGAGGAAAGAGGATCATTAGAAAAGTTTTGGTCCTTTTTTTTCAGATACTGAGGCGAGCTCTGTCACGTAGCTGACTCAGCGTTTATCGTGTTGTAGAACAGAGAACAGCTAATAACATTTAACAGGAAATAACAAAACGACTTTCACACCAACCGTCTGCCTCTATTCCTGTAGCTTAAAATGAAATATGAATCAATGGAGGAGGAGGGAGGGAGGGAGGAGAAGGAGGGAGAGAAGGAGGGTGGGAGGGAAGGAGGAGAAGAAGGGAAGGAGAGAAGAAGGGAGGGAGGGAGAAAAGGAGGAGAAGAAGGGAAGGAGAGAAGAAGGGAGGGAGGAGAAGGAGGGAGGGAGAGAAGGAGGGAGGGAGAGAAGGAGGAGAAGGAGGGAGAGAAGGAGGGTGGGAGGGAAGGAGGAGAAGGAGGGTGGGAGGGAGAAAAGGAGGAGGAGGAGGGAAGGAGGAGAAGGAGGGAAGAAGGAGAAGGAGGGAGGGAGAGAAGGAGGAGAAGGAGGGAGGGAGAGAAGGAAGAGAAGGAGGATTGATTGTATGTAAATCTATGAGAAAATTAGCATTTTTTCAGTTAGTAAATGATGGGTGTGGTTGGGGGCGTGGCTACCTTGTGATTGACAGGTCGCTACCTGGTCTGTGTTATTGTCAGCTTTAACCCTTTCATCGCAAGTTTTCAGTTCATGAAATTTTGTCTTGTGTCTCTTAGCTCCATTTAATCAGCCAATGGGAGACGAGGAGCTCCTCTCCTAAAAATGGTTGCAACAAAGCAGGCACCAATCAGAGCCAGCATGTCTGTCCATGTGTGTGTGTGTGTGTGTGTGTGTACAAGGAGAGTTTATGCGAGTTCAAACTCTTTCTGCCCATCTCTGATCTCAGCGGGGAGTCGAGGGGCCGAGCGTGACTGAGCTCCACTTAGAGGAACCCTCCCCCCGTTGTCCTCTCCAGAGCTCCTTGAGACCCCTCCTCCCCCTCCTCCCCCTCCTCCCCCCTCCTCCCCAAGCATTTTCTGCAAGAGCCCAAATGAGCCGGAGCCGAGGCTCGGCCACGGAGAGACTCTGGGATTTTTACCACACCGACACTAAAGAGTGTCTTTGTCTCCCGTCCCTCCATCACAGAGCACTGCTCGACGACGGCCGTCTGTCTCTCTATGAGTACTTCCATGTGAACGTTTCCTGTTTCATAACTGGCCTAAAAGTAGAAACTAATACTCTGGTTATGTGTGGCGGCTCAGCAGAGCTGACCCCGCGGTGTCGGTGGCTCAGCTGCAGCTGTATCAGAGCGGAGCATGGCGGCTGGCTGCTAGTTAAGTGAAGTGGACCGTTGGCAGGGCGACACAAGCTGCCTCTTGCTAATCCCCCCCTCCCTGATTGTCTGTCGCACACATTTTGGCGATAAATCCAGCCCTGAGATATTCACATTTATCATACATTTTTTATTGTAATGTTGTGCCTCAAGCTGCCTTGTACAACGTCCAAAATATCGATTTCCCCACAATGACAAAATATTTTTCTCAAGTTTCTGTGCCAGACAGACACAGTGTATATTATTTTTATTTCTATGAATGTCATGTCATCATAAGCACATTTATAACACATTAAAATGCATTTATAAGGCTTAATAAAAGTCGTTATACATGCATGAAACCTTTTTAACAAGGTTAATAAAGAACTCCCTACCTACCTACCTAACTCCTACCTACCTTCTTCCTTACATACCTACCTTTCTACCTACCTTTCTACTTACCTAACTACCTACCTACGTACCTACCAACCTACCTACCAACCTACCTACCTACCTACCTAGATACCTACCTACCTACCTACCTACCTACCTACCTACCTACCTACCTACCTACCTACCTACCTACCTATCTACCTGCCTACCTTTCTACCTACCAACCTACCTACCTGCCTACCTAGATACCTACCTACCTACCTAGATACCTACCTACCTACCTAGATACCTACCTACCTACCTATCTACCTGCCTACCTTTCTACCTACCAACCTACCTACCTACCTACCTACCTAGATACCTACCTACCTATCTACCTACCTACCTACCTAGATACCTACCTACCTACCTACTTACCTACCTACCTACCTAGATACCTACCTACCTGCCTACCTACCTGCCTACCTACCTACCCACCTACCTACCTAGATACCTACCTACCTAGATACCTACTTACCTACCTAGATACCTACCTACCTACCTAGATACCTACCTACCTACCTAAATACCTACCTAACTCCTAGCTACCTTCTTACTTACATACCTACCTTTCTACCTACCTTTCTACGTACCAACCTACCTACCTACCTAGATACCTACCTACCTATCTACCTGCCTACCTAGATACCTACCTACCTGCCTACCTACCTGCCTACCTACCTACCCACCTACCTACCTAGATACCTACCTACCTAGATACCTACTTACCTACCTAGATACCTACTTACCTACCTAGATACCTACCTACCTGCCTACCTACCTGCCTACCTACCTACCCACCTACCTACCTAGATACCTACCTACCTAGATACCTACTTACCTACCTAGATACCTACTTACCTACCTAGATACCTACCTACCTACCTACCTATTGCATCTGTATTGTTCACTGAATAATAATTTTGACACTTGACATGTAACCAAGAGTATGAGGCGAGCTTCAAACAGGAAGAAAAGCCGAGCCTTTCTTTCAGAGGCGGGCGGGGTAATTGAAAGTGAGAGAGTGAAGGATGGGGAGACTGGAAGCGAGTAAGTGAATGATGGAGGTGCCGTCGCTGTGCGAGTCCCGGTCACTCGCTCATTACGACAGTAATTCAAGCCGGGGATTAGAGACTCAGACTCCTCACGCCGCGTTGCCCACTGGCTGCTGCTGATGAATAGCGGTCGCCGGGTCGTAAAAAAAAAACACCGCCACTATTGTACATGAAAAAAAAAGAATGAAAGGCATTGCGGTGGAAGTTAATGTTGGGGAGTGTGGACGTGGGCGACAGAGAGCAGGGCAACTGGTTGGAGTTGTCTTTCCTCTTGTGTAACTGACCTGAGGTCTGAACCATTCTACCAGGAAAACACGCGTTTTAGGGCCACTGTAGGAATAAAAGGAAAAACGGAGCCGAGAGAGGGGGACAATATTCTGGGAAAACAAGGTTGCAAATTTGCAACTTTATAAAGTAGTAAATTTGTGAGTTTATAAAGTAGCAGATTTACATTTATTACGATGGCATCAATGCTAGCTAACTTACCATGAATGTATGTATTTATTTTTTGGTTGTTTACCGTTGCTATGACAACAAGTGAAAGTTACCAAGCAACTTGTTTACGTTGTCTTTGACAAGTGAAAGCTACCGCTAGCATCTTAGCCCAACCGTCCCGATCAATAAACAAACCATAAGATGACAGTTTGTCCTCATATGAATAAAAGCAACAATAAGCATCAACATCATCACCCTAAGGACCTTAACGAGGCGTTGTCACACGTTGGGATGTATTAATTATGAAAATAAATACGTACATTCATGGGACGTTAGCGACCATAAATGTCGGTTGTTAGCATCGTAATAAACTCGCAAATGTGCCACTTTTATATAAATATTGCCCCCCTCTCTGCTACGTTTAAAAAAAAAATTAAAAAATCTACATTGGCCCTGATACACCGTGCACATGACTGATCGGTAGCTGAAATAAAGGGTAATAAGGAAGGCGCCATTCGAAGATGAAAATAATATTGTAAAAAAAATGAAAGAAATTAAATATAAATGACTTCTAAAAAAAAAAGTTCACACTTCTGCATCCAAGACGGAGATCGACTTCAGGGCCTCGGGGAGCCGGAGAGGCGAGATGCTGCCTGTTTGTGACAGAGCTGCTGCTGCCGTCGCCCCGGGAGACGCCACTCTACCAACCAAAAAAAAAAAAAAAAAACCTTGACTACACTGAATAACACCGCTCCTCTGAGCAGAGCCGGTCTTCCGACGGGACGCGGGAAATATTTAGGCCAAGCTATCCGTGTGAACATCATCACAGTTTCAGGATTACAGTCACGTCTGCCGTGTGATGCAATTTCACTCCCACACGTCATCTGTGTAATATCTCTTTAAACATCAGCAGGAGGATGAACTCAGCTCGTTGTTCAGCCCCGGCGAATGAAGGGAATATAAATAACCTAGCCCTTTTTTAAGCTGATAATCATCTTTGCTGCCACTGTAATTTACACTCCATTAATACACAGGCAGATGCTGTTTAATTGGTGGGGAGTATATCTGGGAAAATTACATTTGGAGGCATTTCCATTAGTTGTGGCAAATAAGTTGCATTTCTGCAACACACACACACACACACACAAACACACACACAGTAATTAATTCCCCACCTTTACTGTATTAACAGCCGTTTCACTCAAATTTTGGTAATTTTCATGCTTTTCATTTAGAAGATTATCATATTGAAGCCCTTAAAATAAATCTGAGCCAAGAAAAAAAAATACAGGTTTTTTTTCCTGAGCTCCTGGAAAGCGAAACATTAAACAGGTAAACAAGCAAATTATATTATACACACTATTTATCCACTCTAAATACATTTTATGCAGATATTTATGCAGATGTTAAACAGACTATTAGAGCTGTTTTGCAACATTAATATCAGATTTAAAAATACATATTGCAATGAATTAAGTATGAATTACAGTTGCTCTGAAGACGGTCCTTCGAGGTGCTTCTTGGCAGAGTTGACCTTTTTTTTTTTTTTTTTTTTTTAAGAACTCCACAACTTATTCCAGCAACAGAATAATAAAAGTCTGTGATCCGCCAGAAAGCAGAGCAAAAAACACAGTTTGTTTATGGAAAGAATATGGCTTTGAGCAATGTGATGATATGGCACAGAAGTAAATAAGTTCCATGGGGGTTAGAGAGATGTCCTTGGTGGTTGCCATGGTGATGTGTGTGTGTGTGTGTGAGAGCTGTGCGAGGATGCAGCGAGCAGCTGTGTGTGTTTGTAGTGTAATAGACAGGGAACACTGGTGGGATGGGTTTGGAGCTACGTGACGCATATAGAAGGTTCTGGTTGTTCCCATGAGGTTCTTCATATTAAATAAAAACACTGAGAAGTAATAATAATACTACTAATAATAATAATGCATTCAGGTTTGCATCTGGAGAGTGTGAAGTGAGAAGTGAAGCGTACTTACAGGGGATGGTGCGCAGGTAGAGGTTGTCCCGTATGATCTGCTGCAGCTTGTGGTCCAGCGAGCCCTTCTGGAACTGCAGACTGAGGTAGTGACGCAGGTCCGTGTTCAATACTTTACCTGCAAGAAAACCAGAAGCAGAGAAGCAGAGAGGGTCAATAACAAGACACGGGGGTCGTGTCTAAAAAGGAAATCCATCCAAGTGACATGCAGTCTCACACACCTGGTCGATACCACGGACAACAAACTGTTTCTCTACCTGACAAAGCGCTTAGCCTTTAAGAGCATGAATGTTTAATATTCACAGATATAGATTCTGCTCTGAGGGATTTGATTTTATTCCCCGAGGGCACTGCAAGCGATTTTAATATGACAACACAAAATTAAGCCACATGTTGTACGGGTTCATTAAAGCAGGGATGTACCAATACCGAGACCAGCATCGGTCCGATACCAAGACCAGCATCGGTCCGATACCGAGACCAGCATCGGTCCGATACCGAGACCAGCATCGGTCCGATACCGAGATCAGCATCGGTCCGATACCATACTCATGTACTCATGTTCTCATACAACTCCGATACCAACAGGATACCACTCAATTAACCTCTTCATCCGTTGAGCCTCATAAGCCGCCCGGCTGCAACAATAAGGTGGACTGACCTTCAAGGTAAAAGGTCAGTCCACCTTATTGTTGCTGGTCCACCTTCAATTAAGGCGGAATAAAACAGTAAAAGTAAAAAACACCCCTTTCAAAGAGCAATGAACTTTTTAGGTATTTAGAATATTCCAACATTGGAATTGAAATGTGAAAAAAAGTCATAAAATATCCTAATTAAGAATAATAAAATAAATACAATATTGAGATCAACCCATTTTTTTGTTATTATTTAAGTTATTAAGGTGGAAATGTCCATATATCATACGAATACATAATTATCGCAATATGCCATATACAGGTGTAAATACAGGTGTATATACATATATATACAGAATTATACATGCAGTATTTGTTTGTGAGTACAGCAGGTATGACCAACTGTTCAGTCTATCTGAGAGCTTAAATCCTTGTTGATTCACCTTTTAATTCCAGTTTGATCACTGAGGGGAGATTTCCGTGGGGGATCAAAGGTTAAACAGATTTTTCTAAACTCTGATCCCTTCTGTTAAATCCACTTCAATCATTAAGGGTAAATGGAGATTTAGGTGGGGAGAGAGAGGGATATTTGGCCTAGAAACACTTCAAAATGAGCTGTGGAAAAGCTGTACGAGGCTGCTCCTCTGATCATTCCTGCACACTGAGTGAAGACGGCTTGTTAAAAATACCGAGAACAAACCGGACTGAGATCAAGTCTTCGTCGTCATCGCCGTCTTTGTTCATCTGACTCAAAAAAAATCTTCTAAGTGACAAGACGATGGGTGCCGACGCGCTCTCGACTGCCTTTACAGTTTTCCAACGAGCCTGAATCACACAAAAAAAAAACATTCACAAAAAGATGCGCAATGCTGCAACCTCGCAAAGTGAGGCGGGGAGAGAAAAAAAAAAGATGTCGCCTTTGCTCTCAGAAACCTTTGTAAAAAAACTAAAAACAAAGCGAGTTCATGCAAAGTTTGGAGGCAGAGGATGACTTTCAGAGTCGTCATTGCAATAAAAAAAAAAAAAGAAGAAAAGTTTTTCTCTGAGAGAACATGATGAGGAGTTTGGAAAACAGGAAGAGATGTTCGGCGTCTGCCCCGAGCTTCAGCGTGAGCCTCATCTCTTGACAGACGGGGGAGGAGGGGGGGAGGCTTTGAAATCAGCTTTTTTACTCCCCCCCCACCTCCCATTTCTCTCCCCTCTTCTCTCTCTTTCACACTCCGTTGCACACACAGACCGAACCACTGCACAGCATGACTCCGCTCCGCATCGCCACGGTTACCAATCGGCAGGACTAAAGAGGAGCTGTAGGAGCTAATAGAGAGGGGAGACGTCCTCGACTACACGGAGGGCTGATAGCATAATGATGAGCACTGGGACTATTTCATCGAGCTCCTCTCACTCTTAAACAAAATCCTCTTTCCCCGCTCATCTCGGGACAGAAACACGCCACACGCCGTTATTTCCGTGTGTGGAAGAAAAACTCTTCAGGTCCAATTCTGTGGCTGGTTCAGATGCGGTTTAATCACCGACAGTGGGAAAAAGGAAGTTGCCATAAAAACCTGACAAGAGTGGGGCAAAAGAGAGTTTTATAGAGAACAATGAGGAAGGTGTGATGACAGGATTTGCATTGATTCAATACGTGTCTCTTCCAAAAGGAAGAGACTTCCTGAGAAGACAAAATGTTTGGCCTCTCTCGGGGCGGCTGGGTTTCTCTACACAATGTCACAACAGGGACCATTCATCAGGCCTCGATCAATCAATGTGAGATAAGGATATTTTTAAGGTCTTCTTATCAGGATACTGAAAGTTAACCACCGCAGGACATTTGATGAGTACAAGAGAAAAGAATTTTAGTATGAGATAAAAATAAGAACATTAAGGGAACGCATTTTCTTCTACACATGCTCTAAAGCCGACTCAAAGTTTTCAGAATGCCCCTCGCGTCCGCGGGGCCTTCGCTGCCATCTGACACAGTTTTTTTTGTTTTTTTCTCGGAGCGGGCATCCCAACGGGCCTGGCTTTTCCAGAATAAAAGGTTGCACCGTTTCGCCGTCTGCCTCTCTCCCAAAAGAGGGGACGCATCACAGCTGGTGTAGCAGGCAAACAGACACTAAAGGGGGGGAACCAAGGCCCAATCTGGCAACTTCATCTCAAAACCCAGAATATCCGTTTGAAAAAAAAACAACTACATGCACTCCGTATGCTTTCGACTCGCGATGTTGCATCCAAGGGAGGATTCACCAGCTTCAGATGAGTAAAAAACAGCCTTAATGCCAGAATGTGCCTCAATGATAGACGGTTGGTTAGGTTGGACTTACCCAAAGCTAAAAACACTCCTATCTGTGTGATGTTCAGAATTATCCATAATAATTTGCAAATGTCTTGTCTTTTAAAGCGCCAAACAAATGTTATGCATGAATTAATTTCACCTGGGTGATTGGGACATCACCTGGTCAAAAAGTGACGACTGATGCATTTAAATAGGAATAAACAGACGATTGTGTCTGAAAACAAAATCTTTCCAACTATATGGGCAACAGTGTTTTATGCAGGAGCACCAGGGATTCGTGTTTTTGGATAAAATCTTGAGCACGGATGCAGATTCTTCAGCCTCAGTTATGAAACTCAAGAGTCAGAAATAATCACCTTCCAGCTTGAAACTATATCCTTTCTCCGTCTTGGTTCTTCCTCTTTGAATTTCCACCCTAAGGTGTCTTCAAAATAATATTTTTTTGGTCTTCTTTATGAGATGTTTCTTTTAGCAGGTTTTTCGTCTTCTCTGAGAGATCGGCCTGGGACTGCCTTCACCGATGCCTCGGGCCCCCGTAAAGCCCACTTAGACTTTGCATGTAACACCGAGTCTTCTTACTGGCTTACACACACCCAGTTTTGATCTTTTACCCTTCTCAAAACCTCCTTGAGCACGAGCCAATCACATCAGATATTCCTCTACGCGTGGAACTCTTAATTGAAGGCTTAACAAGATGCAGCCCTGATGATGAAACCCTCCCTTTGAGGACGGTAACATCTTTCTACAGTAGTCAAGGACTCTCTGGAAGTCACGCACGAGTGCGGCGGTGGATGCTCGTGACTGTACAGCAGCAGGTGTGGATGTGTCTGGCTGAAGAGAGCAAAGATGCTTAGACACGCTTCACCGGATGAATAAATAATAAAAGCACGCAGACACACATTCCTGTGATGTGTTGGTCGCGGTACAAGTACAGCGCGACCTTTGTAGCTTCCTGCATCCTGTCAGAGATGGTTAGTGAGGCCGTGTCACATCGGAGCTGCTCCTCATCCCTCCTCCTCCTCCTCCCGCACAGATAACACCGGCCATTGTAGCCGGGGCCTCATTTCTCTGTCACGGGGGTCTCAATGGGCTCCATTGTGCCCCGTCGGCCCATCCATGCACTCATACGCCACTCATACACCGCTCCTCCATCGCCGACAATGGGCCTCTGGGCACCGATGTACAAAAGAGGCCGCCACCTCTCCGACGGAGGACCAGGACTCGCACTCTTTATAGCCGCTTGGCTTCTTTTTGTACTTTGAAAAAGATCAAAACTCTTTTTCTTGTCGTTTCACGTCACATTGTAGTTGTTTTGTGACCATTTTGCATCTCTTTGTAGTTCTATGTCTCTTTGTAGTTGTTCTGTGTCTCTTTGTAGTTGTTCTGTGTCTCTTTGTAGTTGTTCTGTGTCTCTTTGTAGTTGATCTGTATCTCTTTGTAGTTGTTCTGTATCTCTTTGTAGTTGTTCTGTATCTCTTTGTAGTTGTTCTGTGTCTCTTTGTAGTTGTTCTGTATCTCTTTGTAGTTGTTCTGTATCTCTGCAGTTGTTCTGTGTCTCTGCAGTTGTTCTCTATCTCTTTGTAGTTGTTCTGTATCTCTTTGTAGTTGTTCTGTGTCTCTTTGTAGTTGTTCTCTATCTCTTTGTAGTTGTTCTGTATCTCTTTGTAGTTGTTCTGTATCTCTTTGTAGTTGTTCTCTATCTCTTTGTAGTTGTTCTGTATCTCTTTGTAGTTGTTCTGTATCTCTGCAGTTGTTCTGTGTCTCTTTGTAGTTCCATGTCTTTTTGTAGTCCTCTGGAAAGATCCACATGCAACACGGTAACTCATATGGACGGCATCACATCTCAATTCTGTCACATTAATTTCCTTTAAAATACTGTTCTCTCCTTTCTCAACTCTTTAAAATGTCTTTTTTATTTCCATTATTCATTTCATTCTACCGCGGCTGCAGTAGAATGTGATGGCAGAAAAGCGATTCCTAATTTATTTCCTGTCAGTTATAGAGAACGTAAATTATATTCTCAGGCTTCCTCCAAATTGGATGAGATCATATTAATCAAAAGGGACCGGTTTCTCTTTAAGTGAAGGCGTTGCTTTACATTCAACTCATCCTGAAACATCCTCCTCCGTCGTTTTTACACAAAGTGACGGCAGTGGATGTTCGAGGAAAAAAAAGCAAGGTCACCCCGAAGGAATACTTCACCAATGTGTCACTGTTTCACCTGGCATCAGCAGAACTCCTCTTCATAATAATAAAATAAAAAACTGGAGGCTCAGAGAAAATGTCTGCAGTGAGAGCGGTGATAGCACCCCTAGTGAAGAGACAGACTGTTAACATCCTCACTTAGACCAACACCTCGCTCAGAGGCCACAGCATTAGATTAACACTCCGAGCTCAACACATAACTCTCTCTGTCTCTCTGGATGTGCTTTCCAGTATTATAATACTTCTAACAGAAGTACTGCGATCATTGAAAAGCACTAAAAGAAGGGGAAGGCAAACACCAGTTATAATAGTGTTGCTCATTTAATTCCGTGAGTTACTTTATGAGCGTCATTTCCTAGATTTAACTCAAGGGAAAAAGATTTAATTCGGCTGCTGTCAAGCAAACTTTTAAACTGTTGTAATATTAATTTATAGGTGCAAATCAATTATAATTTAGTTCATTTAAAACTGCGCTGTGAGCAGTTAAAAGCCTCCGTCTGACGTTTCATTTACACATCCGACCAGACTTTATGGTTACATGAAAACTTCACAATTCCATTTACATTTGATGAACGTAAACCGAATCTAAACTGCTATTTAATTCTGATACGATCACTGGAGTACTGAAAAAAAAAAAAAAATACCTGCATTGATGCAATATGCTCATTTTCACGTAACTAGCAGATGCTTTAATTCGAAAACAAACACGTTTTTTTTCTCATACGATCTTCCTTTCCTCTTCTGGTGCTGTCACATATCCATCTGGCGCTGGTACTGAACGGTCGGCTGACTGTTTTACCGCGGGACAGCAGAACACCCGGCTGGGAATGCCCTCCGCTGCTCCGGCCACTAGCGTCGCTGGTGCTAGCACCATTAATGCTAACACCGTGCTTCGCTCTCCACCTCCACAATACATCCTGGTTGGGAACTCCATGATACAACAGGGAACTCAACTTACAACCGGGTTTTAATAACTGGTGATTTTAACATACACATAGATAACAATTCAGATCCCACTGCGACTGAATTTTTCAATCTTTTAAACGACCTCGATTTTAAGCAGCACATCACACAGCCCACTCACAACAGAGGACACACCCTGGACCTGGTCATAACACATGGCCTGTCCACAGGTGTGTCCTCTGTTGTCGACCTGGCTGTGTCTGACCATTACTGTGTGTTTTTTGATATCTCCAGTTTTATCCAACAGGAGGCCCCAGTGAGAACAGTGAGGAAGCGCTACCTTACTCCTGAAGTGTCTGCAAATTTTATTGAAATTTTACAGAATAGCACTGCTGACATTTAACCTGCATCCTGCGATTTTATTGTTGACAATTTTAACAGTAAACTCAGGTCAGCCCTAGATTCAGTGGCTCCACTTTCCACAAAAACAATATCAACCAAACCTACACCACCTTGGATAACGACTGAAATAAAACAACTGAAAAGAAATTGCAGGAGCGCTGAAAGAAAATGGAGGCAGTCAAAACTAACAGTTCATCACAAAATATTCCGGGACAAAATTCACAACTCATCTCAGATAAAAAGAACGACCATAAATTCCTCTTCTCCACAATCGCTCGTTTAATTAATAGCGATTTTAAGAAATCCTCCATAGTCCCAACAAACAATCTATGTGAGGAATTTGCAAATCGTTGGCATTAGGTCTTTTAGAACATAACATTGTTGCTTTTAACAGACCTGAACCATCACTTTTATCTGAGGAGACAATGGAGCATTTTGTCCTGGTTGATGCAGAAACTCGAGTGCTCGAGTTTTCTCCCGAGTAAACCCAACAACCTGCCTTTTAGACCCAATCCCCACATCACTCTTAAAACAATTTTATGCGTTCTTTGAGTTTGAACTTTTAAATCTTGTGAATTGCTCTCTCCAGACGGGTTTCTTCCCCACTGCCTTTAAAACGGCAGTGGGGAAGCCCCTTCTGAAGAAGAGCAATTTGGATCCTGACATCTTCGCCAACTACCGACCTGTATCCAACTTACCCTTTTTAAGTAAAGTTTTCGAAAATTGTATCCAATTAAATTATTTTTTAAACAACAACAACATTTTAGAACAGTGTCAATCTGGTTTTAGGATGAACCACAGTACCGAGACAGCCCTCGTGAAGATCGTTAATGACCTCAGGTGTAACAGTGACTCTCAGAAACTGTCAGTCCTGGTGCTACTGGATCTAAGCGCTGCTTTTGATACAGTAGATCACCACATTTTGTTAAATAGACTTAGACACCTGGTGGGCCTCTCTGGTACTGTTCTTAACTGGTTTTATTCCTACCTCACAGGTCGTCACTTTCTTGTAAGTATGGATACATGTTCCTCAGGAATGCATGAACTTAAGTGTGGGGTGCCCCAAGGGTCAATTTTAGGTCCAATACTTTTTAATTTACATATGCTCCCCCTTGGGGACGTCATCAGGAGGCATGGCATCAATTTTCACAGCTACGCTGATGATACACAGCTCTGCATTGCTGTGTCTCCTGATGACACGGGACCTATTGATTCCCTTTTAAACTGTATTTTAGATATAAAGTCATGGATGGCAGAGAACTTCCTGCAGCTCAACCAGGACAAAACAGAGGTTTTAATTATTGGTCCTGAAGGCAAGAGAGAGAAACTTTTACCAAAACTAAATGCTTTTAAACATTCACAGTGCGTAAAAAACCTGGGCGTTCTTTTCGACTCTGAGCTTGATTTTATTCCACACATCAGAAATACTACAAAGATTGGTTTTTACCATCTTAAGAATATAGCCAGAGTTTCGCCCGTTTCTCTCTCTGGCCAGCACAGAGGTGCTAATGCATGCTTTTATCTCTAGCCGGTTAGATTACTGTAATGCCCTGCTCTCTGGTCTCCCGAAAAAGAGAATTTCACACCTTCAGCTGCTCCAGAACTCAGCTGCATGCTTGCTCACGAAGACCAGAAGGTGGGCTCACATTACACCGGTTTTAGAATCGCTGCATTGGCTCTTGCCGATTTTAAGGTTCTTTTACTAGTTTTTAAGTGTCTTAACGGCCTTGGGCCTTCTTATCTGTCTGACCAGCTTTTACCGTATCGGCCCTCGCGGACCCTGAGGCCCTCCGATACTGGTCTTTTATCTGTTCCCAATGTTAGAACCAAAACCTTTGGGTGAAGCCTCATTTCATCATTACGGCCCTCGCCTGTGGAACAGCCTGCCGGAGGGCCTCAGGGCCACTGAGTGTGTTGATGCTTTTAAACGCAGACTCAAGACTCACCTTTTTAATTTAGCTTTTAACTAAGTCTTTTTATTCTTTTGCTATTACTCATTTATCCTGTCATTATTCCTGTCACCATCCTGGTATGGTGTAGCGTGTGTGTGTGTTACATGAATGAGGGTGCGGGGAGTGGGGATGTTAAAAGGGTTTGTTTTATTTTATTTTAATGTAAAGCACTTTGGGCTGCATTTTTATATGTATGAAAGGTGCTATATAAATAAAGGTGACTTGACTTGACTATACCTGTAGGCCTATTCACTCTTGTCTTTAAGCCCCTCCCCCTTGAAAAAGCCAGTCTGCTCTGATTGGCTCGTGAGGAGAATATGGTGCACACCTTTGTGAAAGTAGTTCTCGAGGTGTGTGGGGGAACGTGCTACGTAGGAAGGGAGACAAATATCTCTGGCTGTAGCTTCATATTTACTTCTCCCAAACAGAGAAATGTGAGCAAACGCCGGGTGTGTATTGCGACATTTCGTTCCGAGGCTTTCCTCCCCCCCGAGGCGTTCCACCTCCCTCCTTGGAGGCATCCTCAGGGGAGGTCATTAGCTCTGTTGTCTGACTGTTACCTAATTAACCGTCTACTGAATGGGGAATATGTCGTCAGGTCTGCTGCTGTTTTCCCCGTCACCTTTCTCGGTTTACTCGGTCATCTTGTAGAAAGAGCACAGGCCAGGAATTCTACACATTTTAGCCCAAAGACGTTCAGAAAGTCACGCATGCTTGGAATGTGAGTGCAAAGACTCGTCCTTCTTCTCACTAATACAAACCCGTGAGACTATAATGCAACGTACAGTTTAAGCCACAGATAATGACAGCGTAACAATGGAAACAGATCTGTCAGAATTTACCTTATAATAAAAAAGAAATAAACTCTTTATAATTGGCCTCCAAGACGCCACATAATTGGTGAAGAGGATGACATGATTGTGGTTTTGATGCTTTGTTTGCTCTTCCAACCACCGCTGCCTCTGCAGACTTTGTGACTCCAACTTCACATTATTTGCTTCCAATGGACAAAACGTCATAATTCCTACGGCCACTAGGGGGCTTTGTCACTTAAATGTAAGCATATGTCATTTTTCATGAAAGGGCAAACCCGCAGAGCTTTAGTTCCCGGAGTCATGTGTCAGGTCGAATCAGGTTGAATCGTGATAAAATGATGGAAACATGGAGTCTAGTCGGTTTGAACATTTCATCTCATAAACTGTCACTTCAGTAAGAGGCGGGCAACGGCAAAACTATATAAATGTGTCAACTGTCAGATGTTTCCAAAGAGAGGCAGAGAGATAAAGTAGAGTCCCAAACTCTCACCAGGCTGACACAGGAGGTCCAGAGGACCATCACAGTGATGTGGTCTGAAATTTAATTATAGCTGAAACTGTTGAGGATCCATATGGCCAAATGGGAAGAGACATGTATTATATACAATAGTGTCAGATAGTGTGGAAAAGAGAGTAGTTTAATGGTTTAATTGACCCGTTTTACGACAGTTCCTGAAAAAGTCACTAAATTTAAAATCCAGCATTTGTTTCGTCTCCTAAACTCAATGTGTCGTTGCCTAAACCCGACGTTTCATTGCCTAAACCAAACTGTACGTTCTTATTATAAACCTGACCATGTGTCCTAAACCTAACTAAGAGGTATTGTTGCCTAAAACCGACATTCAGTTAGTTGCCTAAACCCAATGTTTAGTTGCCTAAACCGACGTTCGTTTAGTTGCCTAAACCCGACGTTCGTTTAGTTGCCTAAACCCGACGTTTAGTTGCCTAAACCCGAAGTTCATTTAGTTGCCTAAACCTGACGTTTTGTTGCCTAAACCCAACGTCATTTAGTTGCGTAAACCCGACGTTCGTTTAGTTGCCTAAACCCGACGTTTCGTTGCCTAAACCCAACGTTTTGTTGCCTAAACCCGACTGTACGTTCTAATTATAAGCCCGTCCATGTGTCCTTGACCTAACTAAAGTGGTTTTGTTGCCCAACCTTTGTTGTGTAATTTCGTCCCTTCCAATTGAAATACATCGGAAGTCGCACTGAGCGACACAAACAAAAAAAGAAACAAAGGAAAATCTGTGTCCACATATTAATACACTAAGATGTTGTGGCTATTTTTAACTTCCGTGTTGCTGCGTCGTTGAATAACATGCAGGCCCACACCTATTTTTGTTGGTTTGAAAACGACTGATTATAAGATTATGTCTGCTATTTAAAAAACAAAACCAAATGAATATATCTTTTTATATTACTATACAAACGTGCACTCGGAGCTCCGGGAAGCATGACTCCAAACAGCCGTACTCTCCGGATGCTTCTACATTCTCTACATTCGGAGATTCCACCCCGCGGTGCTTTTTACACTCTGTGCTTTTAAATCCTCCTCTCTGCTGCTCTGCTTCACCCCGACGCTGCCGTGGCCTCCCATTGTTGGCCTCTCTCTCTCTCTCTCGCTCTCTCTCTCTATCCATCATACAGTATATGACAGGTCACCAACATCCTCTTCATCAGGCTCTCTTCATCCCCCTCAGTGGCCCTGCCAAGACACCAACACCTGCAAGACCTCTGGTTCGTCTCTGTTCATCACTCTGGCCTGACAGCCTCGACACCCACCACCACCACCACCACCACCACCACCCTCGCCACCCCCACCTCCTCCATCTTCCACCAACCTTGCAGCTTCCTCTGGCCACTTTAGGGGACAGAAATGGCCCGGAGGCACCTTGGGGCGTTGAGTTTATAGCGGGGACCCGGGAGCTGCCGGTCAGATCGGGATCTCGCTGACTCTGCCGAGTGCTGAGCTGTGTGTGTCATAAACCCGCCTTATAATCTCACACCTCACGGTGTGTTGGATTCTTCTCACTTATATAACCGCCGTGTGTGGAGCGTTTACAACAGCTGGAGGATTGTGTGTTGGGAGGAGGGGGGAAGCAGCGGCGGTTCGTCGCCGTGGAGCTGCTATTCCAGTCTGCCTGCCCGTTAAACAGGAAGGGGGGGGTCACTACACACTCTGTGGGACAAGAAGAGTAAAACACAGAACTCAAACACACACACACACACACACACACACACACACACACACACTGTCACTCCTGCACCTTTAATTACAATATTAATCCAGACGGCAAATAAATGTCCACAAGCCCTCCCATGTAATAACATTTTTGGAGTGACAATAATCTGAAATTAATTGTCTGTTTATAGATCTGCCAGATATCTCAAACAAAGCAGCGAGTATCAATCCGACAACAACAAAAAGCAGCAGTGGTTTCCCGACAACAAAACACTCCAAATAACCCCCTCGCATGATCATAGCATGTCACATTTCCAGCTCAGTGATCTCACAGCCACAGAACACGGAGAGACATCTGCCTCCGCATTACAGTTAACCAACCGTGTGCCCCCCCCCCCCCCCCCTCCTCAGTCCATCACCACTCAGGAGATGGAGGGACGACCTTCCTCCCGTGAGGTAAAAGCCAGATCAGCCCAGCTCAGCAGAACTGCAGAGGTGGGTGTTGAGCTGAGAGGGTGCAAACGAACAGGGACCGGAGGGGTGAGGGTAAAGGGGGAGGAAGAAAGTGGGAGAAGAGGTTGCTGGGTGGAAGGAGGAGTGTTGCCCTGCAGGTGCTGAGTCATGTCGTTCCGTTTGTTTTGCTCTTCACTTTTTCTTTTTTTTTTTTTTTGGTTTCTCAAATCTAGTTTTGTTTTTTTTGCTGTCTCATAGTCACAGTCTGGCTCCACTCCACATTTCTTCTTCTTCCTCCCCCCTTTAATGAGCCGGTCTACGGTCCGTGCCTCTGTTCTATCATTAATGTGGTCTGTGCACAAGGAGACAGCTGCAGCAACACAAACACACTCCGCCGTCCCGTGTGGCTCCTCACTCAGCATCTGGGCTCAGACAACATGTCTGCAAAAACCCTCGTAATAAGAGAGCATTCATCCAGCCGACAGCCGGAAGTTTGCACCGCATCGATCGCAAGGAAAAACACACAAAAAACGAGGAAGTGGTCTGACTCACCGGATGGATGCTGCAGGTATCGGCCTGCCGATGGACGCCCGAGACCACCGCGATTGGTTTAAAAAGAAATGTTTTTCCTATATCACAATGATATCTTTCTTTAACGCACACCTCACATCCCTCCTGCCATATAAATCAGCCATTTTTGTTAATTTACTGATAATAAATAAATAGTAGCAACGTCAAAACGTTACGTTTCTTGTCAGATTAAGTAAAGTCATGCTTTTTGGAGTTTGATGTTAGCATTTAGCTCGAATTGTGCTTTGACCTAAATGCATCAGCATGCACACAGTGACAATGCTATCATGCTGATGTTTGACAGATGTTCGCCGACGTAGATTAGCGTGCCGGTATTTGCTAATTGTCACTTCGCTGACTCATGGAAACATTATGCTTAAATAAAAAGGTGAGCTGCGATGATCAGCGACACATCGTAGGTTGTTGCTCACTCGTCCCCGAATAGGAATTCAAAATAAGTCCAATTGACTTGACTAGCGCACCTTTTGGCTTCTCCAGGTCATCATTAGGCTTGAGATTTAGGCCATGCCCCCTCATTGTCAGCAATTAATGTAGTTAGGCTGATTCTGATGGGAAAAATCATTGATTTTGGTCAAAAATCTAAGTATTATCTTATTAATGAAGTCTACAATTCATCCTGAGGGGATCATGAATCTGTGAAATGATAAAGCCATAATCCATAATAGTTTAGACATTTCATCAAATAACCACGAGTGTAAACCTCATGGTGGCGCTAGAGGAAAAGTCAGGCGATCCTCCGATTCATCTTCTGGGAACAATGAATGTCTGTACAATGCTAAGCTATTTTAGCACAGGTTCCTTCTGTGATATGACAGCAGGCGAAGATACATATTTTGGGTTTGACCAATAAGCATCGCTGATTGTTTTTCCTCCCGTCGCCCAAAAATAAATAAAATCTGTGCAGCCATGTTGTTTTTGGATTTCTGAATAATCTCTCTAAACCCTCGACAGCCTCGCTGGCATCCGAGAGCTCCTGTTTGTTTATTGTTCCTTAATGAATCTGATTCATTCATGCTTTTATTTACCCCCCCCCCCCCCACCCCACCCCACCTCCCCCCTCCTCTCTGGTCATGGGCATCCAATCGGCTCGGAAACCACCAGTGCATTCTCTCTCTCTCTCACCCTCTGTTTCTCTACTCTCTCTCTCCTCATCCTTCTCTCTCCCTCACTCTCTCTCTCCCTGCCTCTCTCTCCCCTCCCCCCCCCTCTAACTCTCTCTCTCTCCCCTCCTTCCCCCCTCTCTCTCCCTCCTCTCTCTCCCCCTATCTGTTTCTCTACTCTCTCCCCCCTCTCTCTCTCTCTCTCTCTCTCTCACACTCTCCCTCTCTCTCCCCCTCCCTCTATCTCTCTACTCTCTCCCCCCTCTCTCACCCTCTCTCTGTTTCTCTACTCTCTCCCTCCCTCCCTCCTTCTCTCCCTCTCTCTGTTTCTCTACTCTCTCTCTCCCTCCCTCCTTCTCTCCCCCCTCTCTCTCTCCCCCTCTCCCTCCCCCTCTCCCTCCCCCTCTTTCTCCCTCTCTCTCCTTCCCTCCCCCCTCCCTCTCTCTCTCCCTCTACCCCCCCCCCCCTCTACATCTGGCACAAACACAAACGTGAACATGGCGGCTGCCAGCGAGCAGAAAACGAGTTCCTCGAGTTAAACCTGGAAAAACAAGTGCGACTCGAGTGAGATGTGTTGTTCCCGGCTTGTGGGAGGTTCGGCCTAATCCCAAACTTTTTGTCGAATTATGTCTCCATAAAAGTGAAGTCATGTTTTTTTTTGTTGTTGTTTTTTTTTTGTGGAGCGAGAACTCGGCCAGACGTTTTTAATTATTGAGACGGAGAGAGAGAAAACAGTGAAAGGAGAACGTATTAGCCGCTGGAACGACGCCTCACACCTCAACGCCGCGGCCTGGTTTTCCCTCCTTAGAAATGCCACGCCCGAACACGAGGCGGGAACACGGCAGCGGGCGCTAAGTGGGGGAAACGCCGCAGCGAGACCTGAAACAGGCTCCGCTAAGGACCGCGATGAACGCTGTTTACTCGACGCCGCATAACAAATTCTGTGCATCGCTGCAGCTACAGAGCTCATCAGGCATTCCCTTTGATGTTTAATGAGTCTACGATGGGGCAAAAAAAAGGCTGAGTCATCCTTCGCCCAAGATGGCTGTCGAGTGGCGTTCATCCCCGCCAGCTCGTCAGGGAACGATGAGAGGAAAACGTGGGCCTATCAGTCGGGGGCAACTTCCACGACGGCGGCGGCAGATAGGAGGTCAGGTCCCCCCCCCCTCTCCCTGTGTGTGAGGCGTTTAAGTGACAGAAAGGAGGAACATTATTTATATGAGCAACGATGAAATGGAAATGGAACAGGAATCGTTGCCGCGGCGATGAGAAATGCTAGCCTTCTCGCCAGAGTTTTTGCAGAAGGAAGAAAGGTGAAGGAGAGTGTGTGTGTGTGTGTGTGTGTGTGTGTGTGTCACTCAGCACTCTCAGCTCCGGTATTCTGTCATTAAAGAGGAACTCCCCGGGGACCGAAGGAAGGAAAAGTCAATCTGGATGCGTTTGTTGTCGTACAAAAGACTCGGCGGGGAACAAAAAGGTGCAGCTCGCTCGCCTGCTTTTTGCTCTCCGGGCGAAGACTCCTTTTCCACTTTCCTCTTTTTTTTTTAATCATCGGGAGCTTTTTTGCTCCATGGAAGGCCAAAAGGGTCGTAATTTCCAGATCACATGAAATGCCAGTCCATCGCCTTCAAAAGCATTTCGTTTATTGTTGAGTGAGCAAAGAGCATCCTGGGGGCGAGGGGGGGCATCTTATGAAACACACTCCCACCCGACTGCAGCATCCTGTTACTCAACAGGCACGTGTTCATGACAGTAGAAATATGACATTCAAGTAGAAGAAATTCAACTTAAGAGAAGAAAGTTTTTCTGGTGGATTTTGGGTAATTTAGTGTCTTCTTTCATCAAGGTGAAAGTGAAGATCCAAATACATCATTTAGGTGTTCATTTTACAACACATTATCTGTTTGCATCTCTAGACTGTAGAGTTGCCATTACATAAAACCACTTTGCATATTTAATCATATTTAACTATAATCATTTTCTTAATGTATGCGACTGGAAACGTTTCTTTTTACTCGACTTCATACTCACAGCTTTTCATTCCTATCAATATTCTGAAGGTTTGGACAAAGGGATCTGTTCATTCAGATTTGATTAAATATGGTAAAATATGATTTATTTTCAGTACTTTCTTACATTTAAGTGAAAAAAACCTAATGCTCTAGAAATGTATACAATTTTGATTTACATATTTGATAAGAACATTTGCATATTTAAACATATATTTGTAAGAAAAAATTATTTCTTTGAAAAAAAAAACTCTTTCATATCTCTCTGTGAGTATGTTATGTTTACTGCACTCAAACATTCAACTAATGATAAAAAAACATTACATATTTACTACTTTGCTTAATCCAACAGCACTAAAACGTTCCAAAAATAATAATAATAATAATAAACAAACAAACAAACAGAAATCCTGTGAGAGCTCCGGTTGAAAGCCACCGTTTTAGAAGAGAAAAGCTCTGCAGGCGACGCGTTGCACGTACGAACATCTTGCTACGTTGGTGTGATTGCCGTGTTGCTGAGTTGCCGGGTGTTTCCATCCCCATTTCATGCAATTACCATCATCATCCTGTGTATAATTATGCAAAGATAAAGCCACACTTAGATTTTTACATAACAATACACTTTGAATAATTGCTACAGACAGGAGGAGTGAGAAAAAGAAAAGTGGAACTCCTTGAACATACGTGTGACGTCCTGCAGCTGTGTGTTCAGTGAACGCAGCGTGAAGGAGCGCCGAGGTGAGAAGTTCATGACAAGATGTTGCGAGGATAATGACGGAAATTCTCTGCTTCGTTCGCGGTTAAAGAATCTTAACCTGGACTCTAATCCGGCAGACTGACAGGACCCAGAGAGCCATTTGTGACAATGCAAGTGATAAAAGAAGTTTGGAAACACAACCAGGACGTCCAGATGACCTCGGCTCTGACACGAGGAAAATAACTGAAGAGCAAGACGTGTCTTTGTCTTCTCTACCTACCTACCTACCTAGATACCTACCTACCTACCTACCTACCTACCTACCTACCTATCTACCTAGATACCTACCTACCTACCTAGATACCTACCTACCTACCTACCTATCTACCTAGATACATGCATACCTACCTACCCACCTACCTACCTCCCCACCTACCTACCCACCTTTCTAGATACCTACCTACCTACCTACCTACCTACCTATCTACCTAGATACCTACCTACCTACCTAGATACCTACCTACCTACCTATCTACCTAGATACATGCATACCTACCTACCCACCTACCTACCTCCCCACCTACCTACCCACCTTTCTAGATACCTACCTAACTATCTACCTAGATACCTATCTAGATACCTACCTACCTCCCTACCTTCCTAACTATCTACCTAGATACCCATCTAGATACCTACCTACCTCCCTACCTTCCTAACTATCTACCTACCTACCAACCTACCTACCTACCTATACCTACCTATCCAGATACCTACTTACCTACCTACCTACCTACCTACCTTCCTACCTACCTACCTACCTACCTACCTACCTACCTACCTACCTATCCAGATACCTACTTACCTACCTACCTTCCTATCTACCTACCTACCTACCTACCTACCTACCTACCTACCTACCTACCTACCCACCCACCCACCTACCTACCTACCTACCTACCTACCTACCGCCAGAGGTAAGTTAACAAACATGTTGCTTTAGTGTAATCTAGGTGAATCTTTTTTAATAAACTACCCTGAGCAGAGAAAGAGAGTAAGGGAGTAAATGGAAGGAAAGAAAAAGGTGAGCGTACAAACATAGATGCCTGCATCAGTTCTGGGGCTAAACTCATGCAACAGAGAAGAGACTCCGAAGTGGGACGGACTGAGGCTCTGAGAGGGGCCAGACAAGGAGAGAGAGTCTGCTGCAGAGGGCCGAGGGATTCCTGCCACTCGTGTTGACACTCGCCAGGCGAGAAGTCGACAGAGCGCCGAGCACGGAGGCCGAGGTTTGACAAGCCCGAGGCTTCGGGGAGAGTTTGTGCTCGCAGAGGAGAACGAGTGGAAAAAGGAGGTAAGGACATGTGAGGAGGGCCGGGAGAGAGGGGAGCTGTTAGTGGTGGCCGGGGATGTCGACAGTTCCCATGACGACCCCGTGATGACCCGGCTCAGGTGTGTGCTGTGACCTGTTAGTTATCTCACAAAAGGGTCCAGAGACTCCTGATGAGCACGAACAGCTCAGAATCATAAACAAACTTTATTTTTGTGGGTTTTTTTTTGGCAAAGAGTCTCCACATACTCTCAAAAGAGTTGTTGCTTCAATGTTTTAGAGCTAAACCATGAACTTTGCCATTCAATATTGGATAGTAAACTTTATAATATAGGCATTAAAATCTCATGAAATATGTGTTGCTGCATTTCAAGGCAAATTCTTTTGGCAACACGGCAAACAGGGATATTTTTATTTAGTGTGTGGGACTCATCAATTAATATAAATTTGAATGGGTTTGGACTGAAGACACATGTGCATTTTCCTAATTCTCTTACAATTCATATATGTAAAAAAAATATATAAAATTGTAAATGAACAGCAATCTAAAGACACACATGTACATTCCCTTATTCTTTACACTTTATAGATGAATAGATTAATGATAATTGATGAGTCTCACAAATTTGAACGAAATATTGTTACCATTATTTCCCGTTAGAGGCATTTTCCACACACATTCACATTCCCCTAAACGAGGCTGCATGCAGCGTCGGCCTGTGGACCGCGAACAATGTGTTTTCATAACCTCTCTACAACCAGTGGCTGTGCACAAGACGGCGGAATGTATTTCTTTTTGTTCTCCTCCATTTGCACATGGCCAAGTTCAACAAGCACACCGATCTACTGCAGTTTGAATCGCTCGTCCACAGTCCACAGCAAGAGTCTGCATTGATTCTGGGAGACAGACTAACCTCAGGTATATGAGCGTGGAGTTGAAGGCAGTAGGGAGAGAGATAGAAACCAAAAAAAAGGAAAAACGAGACCTCATCCCACATCTTTCCTGCAGACAAATTACGTAACAGACAGACTTTGGTATCCAGACCGGAGGAGTCAAACCTGAAAGGTGTCTCGGGCAGGATGTCTGCTGAGTGAGTGGATCGTCATGTAACGTGACGGATCTCCGGAGAGAAGGACGTTAGCGACCGTTTCAGTCGGCGAAGCTGAACTGCAGCGTGACAAGCGTGGATATACACGTGCATTTTACAAATGTTCATACAGAGACACATCACTGCCATTGTTACGGATCGTTGATTTGGATTCAGGTCTTATCTTGGAAACAAATATCTACTCCACTTTAGGAAATCTGTACGCTACACACTAGGAGTGGGTAAAGATATCGATACGGCAATATATCGCAATACTTTGCCGGCCAATACAATATTGATTTTTCAACTCCAAAGATCAATTTAAAAAAAATATTCATGTTTAGACACGTTGTGAATGCAGTACTTTATCCTTTTTCATTTTATTTTCAATATTTATTCCAGTGAATTTCATGGGAATTAATAAAATGGAGAGGCTGTTTTGAATGAAATAGTTTTGACTCAATTTGTCCTCGGATCAATATCATCTGATGTACATATACAGGTACTTGTGTTTTCATCTTTATTTATATCGCAATATCGTGATATCGTGATACGTATCGTATCGTGAGGTTCTTGCCAATACGCACCCCTACTAAATACATACATTATATAATACACTTGTCACAATAATCTCACCTGACACTAAATAAAATCAAAAATGCAATGCATGAAACAACATGGGAACTAATGACTGTTTACCAACACATTTGTAACCTTTTACATCCATAACAATGATACTTCGAATACTAATCTATTTTTTACAGCTTCTACCTGCAGAGAAGAGGCGGACAGAGAATCATCACAAATGACTCCCTCCAGAAAAACCTTAGACCTTTCCAATAATCACATGCAGACGGGTGCTCGACACCCAGGATGATCACAGCTCTAATCCCCGTACTCATGTGGGGTTAAAGCTACCAATTGTTGCCGTGGAGTAATTGCTCTGCATAGTAATTATCCCCCATAAACACCGTTGCTACACGCGCCCCCGAAGAACCAGCTGTAATTATTTCCTTTGAAAGGGAATTTTTCATTGCCTTAAATGAAACCACTTAGCGGATGGTAACTTTAAGGGTTTTTTTTTTTTTTTTTGCAGTTGTGTAATGAGGGGATATTCTTGTTAAATGGAGCCTCGGCAGGCTTTTTCTTTGAAAGGCGGGTGTTGGTTTGAGAGAGAGAGAAAGGGAATGGGCCAGAGATGAGGGGAGGCGGGGGGGATCGCTGTAAGCAAGGACGTGGAAAGTTTATCACCATCTCAAGGTTAGCGCCGTATCCCATCCACCTGCGACGCTTCATTGACCACATCGCTCTTCATGGGCCATAAACAACAAGCTAACAATTGCTCGCAGACACTCACACACACACACACCTGTATTCATACATTAATTCCTTCCTCTAATGCATCCTGCAGCAAATCTCTGCGGCGGCGGCGGCGCCATGACGCACGCCGACACCTCTATATAAACGATGAAAGCTACAGACCAGATCAGGCATTAGCCTCTGTCTGGCTCTGACAAAAAGCACACTGAGGCCACCTTCAAGCGAACCAGCGGCAAATTAAAAAAGCAGGAATAAATCAAGCTGTCAAAGATTTTATGCATCGACCTGCAAACTGCCAGATTAAAAATAGTCTCGGGGCCTATAAAAGCTCCGGCGATAGTCTGCAGACAGCTCTGCCTCCCACTCCCTTTCAGTTCAGTTCAACAGCACGGCAGCGACCACGCCACCCAGCCCTCCGCCTGAAGAGAGGGAGCGAGCACGCCAACCCCGAATCAATTACTGCTGAATTATGCTGTTTGAGGACGCTTGTTTATCTCTACCAATATCCACAAGGAAAGACCATAAGGGGTTTTGGAGGACAATGATTAATTTAATCAAGTGTGAGTGAACTTTCTCCAAAAATCATGCCGCTCCGACAGATAATCCGCTTTCCCTGAAACGTTTCCAACAGGATTAGCCCCCGAGGGAAGCCTGGATGCGTTTTGCAGGGGAGAGAGAGAGAGAGGCAGAGAATGCAAAGGAGAGAGAGAAAAAAGAAATAAATGGAGAAGACAGAGGGAAGGAGATACAGAGAGGAGAGAGACAGGGAGACAGACAGATGAAGAGGAATAGAGGGAAAGGTTGGAGAATAAGAGGAAGGGAAAGAAAGACATGGTTGGAAATCTTAATATATCAAGGTAGATAGAAGGGATGGATGGACATTGATGCAGTAAAAATACAGGAGGTCATATCTGGTTTAGGGAAGTGACTCAGTAAAACAGTTTCCTCCTCGACTTCACCACGATCCTGGCCGGACCAGTCCAGATGCCCACTTTCCCACAACAGGAAGCACTCGTCAGCTGTGTAAGTGTGTGGGAATGTATTGCTGCTGGGATACATAGCCTATATATAAACCAGTGAGGTGGGTCAGATTGGGTCAGACTGCACGAACGACTAAAAGGGAAAATGTGTCTGAACAGCAGTTTTGTGCAGTTTTGCTGTATTTTCATTTCCCGAGAGAAGAAAAGATTGCTTTACAATGTGAAAACCAGGCAAAATGACTGGAAAGCTGACAGAAACATTATGTTCGAGGACCCCAGAAGGTGTCTGATAGTCTGGTGTGCACTGTTGAAATAGACTTGTTGACTCTGCTAATGTTAATCACACCACTGACACTTCATCTCCAAATGCTCACCCACTTTAGATGTTGTCAGCGGCACAGATATGAGTTAGAAGGGGTCCGCTACGTTGCCAGTAGGTTATGAACCCGGTTCATCTCTTCACATGGTCGATCACCGACGAATACGGGAAGACAACGTCAACTTCTAGAGGTTGTAGTTAATACCATAGCAATGACTATAAAAATGATAATTTAGTGGTCCGGGGGTGAAGGTATTCTACCGTACCTTTGTTCAGGTTAAGAAGTGTACTTATTTGGACCCAAAACAAGATCTTTTCCTGAACTTGATCAAGTGTTTGTTGCCTGAAGTGCGTAAGAAATGTTGGTGATACCCCCTGAATGGGTGCACTCGTTTCCATTTTTAGTTCATGGAAGACTTATTATTTATTTCTGTTACTGTCTATACTTGTCTGTATTTACCTCTCTCTCGGTACCGCTGCAACAGACAAACGTTCCCGCTGGGCATCAATAACGGTTTATTTCATCTTATGAAAAGGAATCAAATGGAGCCATATGGAATAATATTTGAAAATTCACAACGGCAAATGATCCTACGGGGGGGTTTTAGGCAAATTATCTTCAAGTAAATTTGAGTAGATATAGAGAAAGAAGGTGGAGCCGAGCTGAACTGCATTCATGGCAGCTCGTACAGTCGCCCACAAGGTTTCCTGACTCTTCCAGATAAAAGAGACGGAGGTTTAGCAAAACGTAAGATTTCTGAATTGCAATCTCAAGATTCTCACAAAGCTCACACGGCTCTCCAAAGTCCGCCGCTGGCCTGATAATCAAACTTCCTATTTAAAATCTGTGTTGCGCCAAAAAGCTGGAGGTTTTACGACTGCCAATGGGGAAGCGCTGAGCCCCACTGAAAGCTGTAGCCTTTGATTAAGCTCCTCTATTCCAAGCCTAATGCCCTGGCCTTGAATTATTCACCGAATTGGTGGAGGAGGCTTGTGCATGCTACAAGCTTGCTAAGTGTGTTAGCCTAAAAAAACATAATGCAATAAAGCTCCTCCATGCATAATGGATGGGAGGACCAGGGCTGGGTGCCTCTCTGTCGTGAGAAGACGGAATTAGAGAGAGGGGATCAGAGGGACGCAGCTCAATGCCGATGTCGCCAAAATCGCCACCGTCCACCCGTGCCAGGGCGACTCTCCGGCCACAACCCTCCCTCCCTTTCCATCAGCTGCTTTCCATCCATTCAGCACAGCTTCAGTACTGCTTCTTTCAATTCCAAGGTGAAACAACAAGCGGAGGAAGCCACAAGACAAAAAGTTATAAGTCAACGAGGGTCACAGAGGATCAAATACAGCTCAGGAGGGGATTACATCCAGGAACTTTGGGGGGTTCCTTGAGTTATTTAGCCACCTTTAGCGGGCGCATAATATAATTTTGCTGGTTATAATGAATTAATAACACGCTAAGATAAAGATCTCCGTGTCACATGATTGCATGAGGTGTGTTGTGCAATCAACACCACACTGGTTATTTTAGCACGCCAGCACAGCTCTCCCTTTACGCAATTAAGGAGCTGATTGTTCCCGGGGCGTTGCATGCACAGGCTCGTTTATCACTTCCCGTGTCGAATCGCTTCAAAAGTCTAATTCACACCTTCAGAATCCATCACACTCACTGTGAAGGCTTGTCGCAGGCCTAAAGTATTCAAGGTTACAGAAAAATCTTGGCTGTTCAATTTCAGCAGGATGATTTTACGAAGGAAAGAATGGCTTTCAACCACTGGTAATAAGTGGGAGGGAAAAACAGGATAAAGATGAAGAGTTTTCTTTAGTTTTAGCTTAGCAAGCACTGCACTGTGATCTGGCAAACTAAAGGTGGAGGAGCTGTGTGATTTTTGATCTCGTACAGGTAATGAGGAGGCAGCATGTTCTGTGAAAAGCCAGCAGAGCCAGAAAAGCTTCTCAGTATGCGAAGAAATCTGCGTGAGTCCACTTACACTAGAAGGACTTCAGCGGGGACCGGCTAATAAAGAAAAGGCACAGTCTGATTGTCCTCTAAGGACAATTTGTTTGATACAAGTGTCCTTGAGGTCCTACTCAATTCGACTACTAGGCCCAAAAATGTATAAATGTAAAATTAAATGTCCTTTTTCAACCATTAAAATAAATGTTCTGAAAGAAGAAAAATAAAGCTGTTAAGAGAACCTTTCCCCCCACACTTGCGTGAAGGTCAGCCAGAAAAAGGGAATAAGAGAGTTTTTATGCTCCCAGATACAGTGTGTAAATAAACTGCTAAAACCAAGCAGAGTGCTGTTAAGCATGCATAAGCCTTTTGAATTAGTCTTCCTGATCTGCCTTGGATGACAGCCGTTCGTGCAGGCAGAATACGATATGAGAGCATATCACCACAACACAGACCGTTCCCTCATGTCAACTCTTCCTCTCCACACAAAAAAAGAAATAACCCCAACTTTGGCGTTATCCAACAGCGCCTGCTTACACAGAAGCTCCTCAACGAGATGGAAGTAATGCCGTAGCCGGGCCGGGCCTTAATGATTTCCGAGCGACGTTTCGGGGAGAAACGCTGATCCTCCGTTATCAAGACATCCTGCCCCTTCAGTGTTTTGTCTGCAAAGTTGGAACAGTAAATTTCCTCCGAGACAGTGCGGAGCTCTCCCACTCTGCCCGTTCTGTTCACCACCCGACAGCATGTAAATGGCTTCAGGATTCATTACCCATCGTGTCTCATAAACCACGTTGCTGTCTTTTTTTACAGTTGACTTACCATTGATGGTGCAGCATTAAACAACATCCAATAAACCCCCTCTTGTAAATATTGAACTAAAAGGGGGGGAAGTGGTGAACGTTGAACACAATGGAGCTACATTTAAAATATCGAGACCTTCTTGCCGTGTGTTTGTCAAGCTCATTAAATAAAATGCATTATTGGCACTCGTACTTAGGTTACCCTGCGATGGCTTCAACAGCAATCACAGACTAGTGTGCAATAAAAGCTAAATGAGACAGCGTTCCTGAGTGGGGACGCCGCTCTTTTGTTGGACCTGAAGGGTCTCCTGGCAGCAGGGACCAGAGGGGAGCGGGAGGAGGACCAGACCAGCTCAAGACCACCTGTGTGGTGCTGATGCTACCAGGCAGATGGGGTTGCCACGGTGCCCGATGTGTGTCACAGACACTTGCGGGTGTGTGCTGCCTGACGCTGGTGTGCGATGCTGGTCTACAGCTTCGGGGCTGAAGAGTCACACAAAAACACACACCAAAATTTGGGTCACTCTCTGAGTGTGTGTGCACGCATTTTTAAACACGTGGCCTTTGCATGTTCGTGTCCTCACACGAGTGTGTTTAAATCACAGCCCGCTACTGGGGCCATGACACAGCTTGTCATCTTGTGACAGCAAGAATCTCGGCCGCCCCAAGAAAATAGCTGTGGGAGAAGAAACAAGATGTCATGGTTTAGCAAATATTTACTCTCCCTCCCTCCCTCCCTCGGTCAGATGCAGATTTAGGAGAAGGAAGACGTCCCGCTTATCATGCACTTTAACCATTCTAAGAGACCAACATTCTGTGCAATGTGTCAGGAGCGAGGCCTAATTAAAACGTATCTAGAGTGACGATCCATTAAAATGATAGCGGGCAATCTTGCAGACAGCAGGTGCTGTGGTCAAAGCAATTGACCTGAGATTATTGAGGTGTGATGCAGCGAGGGGTTGACAGCCTGCTGAGGAAAAAAAAGAAAAGGTCCCCAGCAGAGACAGATTGTTGTCCTGTTAGTGTTTACTGTGTTCATTAAAAAAAAGGTCTCTCTTCACGGTCTATTGGCTATAAAGCAGCATGGGCGCCTGTGTGTTTGTGTGTGTTTGTGTGTATGTGTTGGGAGGGCATGACTGGGCAGAGAGAAAGAGTGAAAACAACTGAGAGAAGAGGACTTGTTTATTCTCACACTGTGTCATCATCTGTGAATATGTGGTTGTGAGAAAGAGGCAGCCACAGAATCCGACAGCGAGAGAAATAAAACGAGGCTTTCAACATGAGCATGTAAAGCAGATAGAAGGGGATGAACTCTATGAATTATTATTGAATGAATTATCGCCACCAGTGTAACATGCGGTTTGTTAAAACTGGTGAGCACATGTGTGTCTATATGTAACTTATGCATGAGGCTTTCATTAAGTAAGTAGTTTACACAGGAAACGTAAGGTCAAATAAGTCAACGTTAAGTCAGCCTCACACGGGGCACCCATAGTGGTCTCCTGGGTGAAAGTAGGCATTTACTTAATCCAACCATCACCCCCTAACCACGCTTTCTTTCTCTTTGACGTCTTATAATGATGCGGATGCGTTAACGTTGTAGTTCGTGGGAAATCCTGGTGTGCCTCCAAAAGGTGCCTCAGTACAACAATATCAAACAAAAGATAAAATCCATCTGTGGTTCCAAAACTGACATTGACAGAGAATTATATGTGAGTATGTGCCCCTGACCAGAGCTGTAATTGATCTGAAAACATTGAGAATTACCAAACAGTGGCCGATACGTTTGATAAATCAAATTAGAAGTACCGGTAGGCTCTAGTTTTAATAGATTTTTATCTTGAAAACAATTGTTTGTATGCATGTGTGAAAATGCGTTTCTTTCCTGATAAATTCTGACATTTATTAAAATATTCTGAACGGGCAGGAATATGGATTGAATCAAATGCAAGATAACAAACACAAAACGGGGGAACCTTTTTATCAAATTGGTCAAAAACTCCACAGGGTGCCTTTGAATATGCCCATATTCTATTCATCATAGTGATGTCTAAAAATCCAAAAGCAGTCTGTATTATATATTATTAAAATATTCACAATTATGTCAGGATAGTGTTTCTCCTGCTTACTAATCCCAGGTTACCAGCGGTGAAGGATTTTTATTGCAACGATTGTAATGTTTGGATGGAAGCTGCCAGGTTTGGTGGTCATCTGCCCTGTGAGGTTGGTCCAAGCCCCGAGGGAGACTCTGGTGACGAAGCCAAAGGTGTGAACGACGGGCTTCCTCACTCTTACGGACATGAGCTCTGTCCATCTGTAGCCCAGATGCGACTATCCTCTTGGCCATGTCCATTCGTAGGACAAGGCACGCACACACACAGAGACAAACACAAGCCTCAAGCAGCTGCCAAAAAAAATGGCGGTGGAAGGAGAGGGAGATGACAGCAGAGGAAAGGAGTAAAGGACGATACCACTCCTCATCGTTTGTCTGTCAAACTTCGGCGTCCTCCCTATCCCCTCCAGACTGTTTATTCTCACCACGACCGCAAACAAACCCCCCTCGTCCTTTAAAGCCTCTGCTCCTCCCCTCCGCCGTGACCTTCTCTCTCAAGCCATCGTCTCCACCATGAGGCAGATTGTCTCTGTGTGATAGTGCCGAGCCCGAAAAAAGCCAGGATATTGAACCGCTCGGCTCCCTCATTGTAACCAAAGTACCCTAATGGAATTCACTAAGCTACTCCAGCTGGAGCGCCGTTGTAATGCATGGCAGTAAATCACATCCGCTGGGTACACACTCGTGCGGTGAATGATAGGAAAGTCACGGGTGTGGGGGGAAGGAGTGGTCAGCCTCGTTGTGGTCCAGAGGAAAGGATGTGGTTCCAGAGTGGGGTTCTTGCGTGACGGAGAAGAGCACGCAT
>NC_139916.1:2990543-3018043 GCF_963514095.1 Eutrigla gurnardus | reverse complement strand
CGCTACCTCTCACGCTCGCCATTTAACTAACAAGCGATGAACCCTGCAGGTCCACCACGGTTTTGCAGGTCTCCGTGGCGATTGTATTTGTTTTGGCAGCATCGCCGGGAGGAATGACGACGGCTGCGTGAAGAGGTTAAGGTCAACTGACATCTGGCCAGTGGTCATTCCCGTTGACTAGGCCCAGAACAAAACCTCCCAAACACGAACCCTTCACAGCGGTGGAATAATGCCGACGCCGCCAGATACGAGGAGGTACGGGGTGGGGGAAGCAGACCGGAAAGAAAGCGACTGTTGGATATGGATTCCCCCCGTGGAGACGACAGGGAGGGCCAAAGGGAGTCCTCGTCTTCTATCCCCTCATCCTGAACCCGACGGCAGGCTCCTGACTGCAAAATGCACACCGCACCCGATATTAACAGGATATGTTAATGCTGCATCATTGGGTTTTAAAATGATGACTATTTATCTTTTTGATGGTAAAATTTGAGAATTTGAATGTTTCACTCGATAAAAAAACCATAAATTGCCCCAAATGAAGCAGATAAAGAATTTAAAGTCGGCTTCAGACATGTTTTCTCCCAAGTTTACAAAGAACACAAAATATAAATATTGAATGCGATATTTCCGATGCCGGGGGGGGAAATGTTGTGGGTGCAGAATCTTAGATTTCTATTAGAAGATAAATACGATAAAAGGCCAAGTTCATCTATAATCAAAAGGCGAGATCAGTGAAGAACTTGTGCACAGTTATAGAGTGTCGAGTTTTAAGTCTTTTGAGGACTAGTCTCTGGGATCAGACTCAAGTCCGAGTCTCGTCTCCGCCCAGCATGAGGTAGCGCTAGTATTGGCCTAAGCAACTAGCGGACGTATCATAATGCTAGGTATGGTTAGCATCTTTTAGAGCCTCTGCAGGTCGTGCCCAGGACACAAACACTGGTCTCCTGGGTGAAAGTCCGTGTTTGACCCGTCCATCCATCCGTGTGGACTCTCCCTCCTTCTTCATCCTACACTCAGTTTCTCTGAGTGTCTAATGTGAGAACAGGTTGTGATGTAATGCAGATGGATGGCTTCGCCGTCCCCATGGCGGTTGTGCTGCAGGTCGGGGGAGGGGGGGTTAAAAACCTGTCGTCTCCGCGCGTTGACCGACAAACATTTGTTCACCGTGTGATTCATCGCAGCCAGAAGGGCGCGTCAGGTTTTCACACGCTTGCCTCCCTGCAGCAGATTGTCTGTGGAGACGGTGAGACTCGCTCCATCTGCCGTAAGAAATAGGACGTTCTCTCGTGATGAATGTCTGTTTCTATATGAACGTTTCAGGTTCTCCTGACTCTATACAACGTGATGGATCGGGGCGTGTCCTTTTCTTACAACCTCACAGCCGAGCTGGCAGTCAGCGTGTAACGGTTCCTCAAAGCTGCATTTAAAAGGCGGCGTGTGGAAGTTTCTATTCCACATCTGACAAAACAATGGCGGCACAGATCAAAACCGCACGTCGGCTCAGTTAACCACAAAAGAAAATCACATCCAATATCAATTCTCTCTGTTTTCAAAGCGAGCGTGGACAAAGATGAACACGTATGAAGTAAATGTTTTTTTACAACAACAAAAGATAACACATGCATACATAATTAGGGCCACTGTCGAAAAAAAATAGAGGGGGGGGCAACAAGAAAGAAAGTCACAAATTTACGATTTTCTAAAGTTGAAAAATTAAAGGTTTATAAAGTAGCAAATTTACGAATTTATTCCGATGCTAACAACCGGCATCTATGCTAGCTAACGTCCCATGAATGTACGTATTTATGTTTGTAATGAATCATCCCAACATGTGACAACGCCTCGTTAAGGTCCTTAGGGTGATGATGTTGATGCTTATTGTTGCTTTTATTCATATGAGGACAAACTGTCATCTTATGGGTGTTTATTGATCGGGGCGGTTTGGCGAACATGCTAGTGGTAGCTTTCACTTGTTGTCATAGCAACGGCAAACATCCGGTGTTAGCTGGAAACAAGTAACTTGTTTATATCGGCTATATATATTTAACAACTGTCACTTTTTTTCACAGAATATTGCCCCCCTCTCTTGGCTCCATTTTTATTATTTTTTCCTACAGTGGCCCTAATATGCCGACTGTGCACATAAAACGATAAATACAAGATTGTGCCAGTTACAAGTTTGTTCAGACTGCATTTGAAATGATGGGAGACGAGCTCTGCAGACAGAAGGAGTGAGAGAATACAACTTTAAGTAGGTCAGTGTTTTTTCCTCCCGTGAAGAGATGCTGGGAGGAGGAGCACAACACGGCGTATTGATCATCCCGCTGCGTCGAGTGTAATCCTCGCTGATTTACATGGAAAGCCACAGCAGCTTAAGGGTCGTGTTTGTCATGTGACTCAGTAGCGTTTTTTCAATAACACAGGTTCTTCGAGTCTTCGAGAAAAAAAGCCCCGCGGCTGAGAATGAGCATTCCTCAGAGCACCCGCCGTGGAACCCAACTCTTTTTATTGGTGTGTGAAAGAAGCCATTCCCTTCTAACCAGGTTAACGCCGCCGTGACGGATGCCGGCAATTAGAGCCGTATCCAACAATTATTACCACGCGGCGGCGACCTCTCCGTGGCCCTCTCCGGCATCGCATCTGTGATTCAGTACAGCCGCAACAGATGTCAGTGATGGGGAATGACTGTTATCCGTCTGGACAACTAGCACATTAAGGGCAGAAAGGTCAACGGCATCTACAGAAGCTTCGTGTGCACGGTGAAGCCCGGAGGAAAGGGCTGCAACGGAGCCTCGCCATGAAGCCCCATCATCGTCCGACCGGGGCTCCATTCAGTCCAATTGATCCGGAGAAGGTTAGATTGGAGTAGGTGAGAAGAGAGTCGTAAAATACATGAGGACGGGTTAGAGACGAGTGGACCACTTAACACTTAAAGGATCATACGGGGGTTTTACTGACTAATTATGTAGTTAACATCAGAGGTCAACGTTTTCAGGCCAAGGACCTTCAGAGACCAGGTGGAGGGACCCCCAAGGCTTATAGAGACCCGGTGGAGGGACCCCCAAGGCTTATAGAGACCCAGTGGAGGGACCCCCAAGGCTTATAGAGACCTGGTTGAGGGACCCCCAAGACCTACAGAGACCCCCTATTACATATCATATAATGTTCCTTATTAAACAATAATAATGTGTAGTGCAGCTTATTGTTCCATGTATAACAGTACTTTATAATGATGGATTTAAACAATGCTAAGACATTAAAATAATAATTGTTGTCAGATTCATATATTTATAGAACATATTTTGATTCTATATCGGCATTTCTACATCACAATTTCACATTAACACAACAATCAACATTTATATTTGATTATTCTTAACTTCAGATAAGTCAAAATGATTGCAGAAAAATACCCAAACAATTTATGTTTGTATGTGCATTTTACAACCAATCAAAGTGTCGTGAGATTGTTCATTCTAAAAAGGTGATAACAGACCGACTATCAGCTCTTTATATCAAGACTGAAGACTCTTCTGTTTGCCTTTCAGTAAACAATACAATTGATGAATTTCTTATACTGCACTGTCATTTCTATTCCTTTGATATTCTTGTTTTTAAATGTTTTAATGTTTTATATAAATCTCTTTGAATTACATGTTGTTGAAAGGTGCTAAACAAATAAAATTTGCTTCTTCAGTTAAACATCTGCTGTTGTCGTGGCGATGACGTGAAGTAATGACAACAATAGTAACAAGATACTTACACGGTCATATTGTTAAAAAATAACCTTTGACATGTGTGTGTGTGTGTGTGTGTGTGTGTGTGTGGTTGTCATCATGGCAGCATGCTCTGCAGAACGGTTCCCTGTGATCTGCAGGAAACATGAAAACCACCGGTGGTGTGGTCCTTTTCCAAAAACTCCTCCTAAACCGGCCTTCTGTAAACGCCGACATAATCCTCCGTCTCAGAACACCAAAGAGTAGTTCACAACTACGCTGCTGCTGGTGAGCGAGAGTGAGAGTGGGAGTGAGCGTGTGAACAAGTGCAAGCCTCAGCATCCAATAAAGCAACAAAAAAGAGAAAGTGAGAGAAAAGCAGGCGGGAAAAGGAAGTGAGCGAGACATCTAACGGGGAGCGACGGCACATACGGCTGCTGCTCTGAGATCAGCCCATTGAAGAAGAAGAAATGCAAAGGAAGAAAAGACGGATGTGTGTTTCAGGAGGAGGAAGCTGCGGGACGCCGGGCTTGTTAGCCAGACAGGCGGCAGCAGGCTGACTAATGGATCCCAGATCTGTGGGTGTTGTGTGACTTTTGTGTGTCGTTGTCGCAGCGAGACGCGAGGAGGAAGTGCATCTGCTATTATTCAATGAGCTAAACACACACACACACACACACACACACACACACACGCTCAAAGAACTTTCCTCTATTCTCCAAAAATCCAGATTATTTATAATTCTAATATCGTTAGAGCCCGGCGGTGATTTCAAAGAAGAAAAAACTTTGCAAGGCTCATTACACTAAATCTCACAAAGCTCCCAGCGATCTCACAACACTTTGGAGATTTCAAGTCTTTGCTCAATTTAATGCCTCACACACACACACACACACACACACACACACACACACACACACACACACACACACACACACTATTTCTTTTTGAGTTATTTGGATTGTTCATGTTCTCCAGTTTAACTGAGATGAGGTTCTGGAGGATTCTTTAGCTGTAATTGTGGAATCCCGAATGAATCTGCCAGCAAAGTGAATAATTAAAGGGAGCGATTTGTTTAATCAAACATGTCAAGTGACTTCTTTTCATTTCGACTAAAGCAGCTCATACATCCCCGACGCTGCAACATGTTTCATTGTCATCCCCCGAACTCACAGATGACACCAGTTGGTCCCAAACGAGTGGGCCGGGGGGGAAAGCGGTGTTTTTGGTGTTCCCGCCCAGCAGCTGCAGCCTCGGCGACACAAACACCAAGTTTAAAACACAACATCGGCCCTCAGCGGCTCTGACACTCCGCCTCAGCATCAAAGCCAATTAGCCAGATGAAATCTCCGCTGGTGGTGGGGGGGGGGGCGTAGGCCAGCCAGACTCCTGCAGACGTGTTTATGGGATGTTGGTCTTCCGGGTTCACCTCTCAGCTGCACCGGAGCTCCACTCCAGGTCTTAATCCCAGCTGTGTTTCACCGGCACATCTAATTAGTGTGAAAGAGCCGTTCAAATCACAGATGGGCTCAAAGTTTGCACACAGATAACCTGTGGCCCTCTGGTGTGTGTGTGTGTGTGTGTGTGTGTGTGTGTGTGTGTGTGTGTGTGTGTGTTAGAACGTGTTGCACCCTGCGACGGGAACAGAGAGTCTTCTGGGCAAACTCTCCCGGTTCGTCCCCTCTCGGGTTGTGCTTGAACGCACTGCGAGCGTGTCGCGCTTGAATCAGAGGCGGCCGAAAGCCAGCCGCCGTCTTTTCATACGCCGCCGTCTGGAGGCGCATCGACAACCTGCGAGGGAGCTCGCGCGCTCCGCTTGCCAGGCGTCAGAGCCAGAAACCGAGGGCCGGCAGGCTGATGGATGCGCCGTCGCTTCATGCATGCGGCGTCTGGACGTCCATTTCCTGCTACTCTGCACGGGCAGACCCACAAACACACACAATGCTGATGATACACAAGCACCATTTTACCATCTGAAAGGGTAGAAGGCAAACAGTGGATGAACACAAGCAGATATACGATGAAATAAAGGGAGCGAGGGAGCTTGAGAGACACAATGAGAGAGAGAACAGGTGAAAAGAGGAGAGGATGCCACTTAAAGGACACACGGAGCGAGTGACAAAACCTTATTGGATTTATTTGTCTTGCTCGGCTTCTCGGATGAATCTCGTTTATCGCGGCTGACAGCGACGGAAGTGCACATCAAAGAGCCGCCCGGCGCCAACAAAACGTCTTTCTCTTCATAACGAAGGAGGAAGCAAGGTTCAAAGCTCAATAAAGATACAGGGGAAACACAAAAAGCAGACAAATCAATCGTCATCACGTTACGAGGCCTTTTTATGGATTCATTCCTTCAAATAAGCACGAGAAGCAAACCACACCTTTTTTAACTCGACATTGTTTGTGAGACATCCTGTCAATCAAAACCCGTCGCATCGCGCTCGTTATTTCCCAGAAATCGACACCGAAGAACGGACCGTGTGAACGGTCGGATCGGTTTCCTCGTCTCAAACGAGGACGAGACGAGAACATTCCTTCAATCTGAAACTCATAAATGGGATTTGTGTACAACAGATGGACTCTTCAGTGTCTAAATAACCACTCGAGAGGGAAAAAAAGGCAAATTGTGCTCCACAGCGACCAGAGGAACGAGTGTTTGTCGCTAGTGAGGGTTTTTTTTCCAGTAAACGCTCTTGAAAAAGGGGACAAGACATAATCAGAAATGTGATACTGAGCCGTTTGGGAGATATGATCCCCAAACAGCTGGCAATGAGCTGCAGCGTTTGTTTTCCGTCCTGCCCCGCGGCACAGGAAGCAGATTGTCCTTGAGGACGCAACATAAATCAGCCATCAGCAGTAGGAGCGAGCACCCGCTGCCGCCGACCCCCCAAGGGTCCGCCAGGGAAAGCATAAACTTAATTAAGTCCCCGACTTACGAGGTGTACGTGCACCGGGAGGGCCTGGAGTGAAAGCCGGAATGCCGAACCACAAAGTGATCCAACAAGCAGCTGGAATGGATGACAAGGAACTCCTAAGGACCCGAGGGGGGACCGGAGGATGTAGAAGGGACCGGAGGACGGACCAGAGGACATAGAGAGGACCGGAGGATGGCGCAGGGACCAGGGGACAGAGTGGGGACCGGAGGACGGACCGGAGGACGGACAGGCTTGGAGGACAAAGGGGGGACTGGAGGACGGACTGGAGAATGGATTAGAGGACATAGACGGGACCGGAGGACGAAGGGGGGACCGGAGGATGAAGAGGGGACCGGAGGATGAAGAGGGGACCGGAGAATGAAGAGGGGACCGGAGGATGAAGGGGGGACCGGAGGATGAAGGGGGGACCGGAGGATGAAGGGGGGACCGGAGAATGAAGAGGGGACCGGAGGATGTAGATGGGACCGGAGGATGAATAGGGGACCGGAGGATGAAGAGGGGACCGGAGGATGAAGGGGGGACCGGAGGACGTAGACGGGACCGGAGGACGTAGACGGGACCGGGGGCTGATCCAGAGAGGTGGGATGTTATGGAAGAGACACGGCCAGGTAGGGTGTGAAGCTCCAGCTGGAAGTGGAGAGATGAAGCGCGCTACCTTCAAAAGTTAACAGTTAGCCATTTAACAAGTCCATGTTCTGACAATGATGGTAACAATGACTCCAGCAGAATGATGATGTGTGGACCCGGACCAGATTCATATCACATATGGAACAACCAATCAGAGCTCTTCACATCTTTAAATACAAATAAATACACAATACGATCCTGACTGGGGCTGCAAAGAATATCTTCACTGTTAATCTGCGGATCTGACATCAACTGTTTGAAACCAAACGATTATGGATTTATACTTCCAGTTCATGCCAGATTCAGTGGCATCCAGCTGTGCGGTTACAGAGTCACTCCTCCCTTTCCAAGACTGTGATACCTTTGTTTTCTGCTCCGAGGTCATCTTTACCGTAATGATTAGACTTCAGGAGCAACAGGAGTCAGACGGCAACTACAGCGGCCTTCAGGTAACGCAAACATGAGACCGGCTCTCTCTACAGCGCGTGGTTGGTTTGTCCTTTCTGGGCTGCCGTAGCAACACGGCAGTGCAGAGGATAATAAACGGGGATCAATAAACAAAGTTATGAATGTTATATTCCATTTCTGCTAATAAATCCCCCCGAAATGCGATCAACAGAGCATTCAGCAGTATATCATATAATCATGATATAATAATAATACTGATTTGTCCTCCAGCCCCAACAGATCTACAGTCATGTGACGGAAGTCATCCATTACTGAAACAGTTTAAGATTAGAGGGAAGACAACAAGCTGTTATATTTCATCGATTTTCACCAGAAGGACCTAAATCTGATCATTTTCACTGATTTTACTGTTGCTGACTGCCGATCTTTGCCACAGAGTCAGAGTCCAGGTGAAGGATCGTCTCCACATCACCTGCACCTTGTGGCGCTGGCCAACATGAGTGTCTGGTTGTCCAGGCAACAGCCTTCTCATCTCCCGGGGCGACCTGGCAGAGCCCCTATTGGCATGCACAGACCTCCTCCAGTGAGGGGGGGGGCACCTTAAACAATGCGATCATGCGGTGAAACACCTGCTCGGCGTTCGCTCTCACCGCCGCCGTTGCACGAGGCGGCTGGTGCCAAACAACTCGCCGAGATCGGTTCCAGTGGAATCCGACCAGCGAGATGAGACAAAAACAAAGCAGAAGCAACAGAGCCAGGCGGACCAAGAATGCAGCCTTGGAACAATTAGTCAAGGGAAAGAAAAAACCCGGCATCCAACAGAAAAGCCTGTTCCCCCGATGACACGCCGACACAAAGGAGGCAAACAACCGCTCGCAGGGAAAATGCACCGAGATAAACGTGCGGTTTGGCCACAAGCACACAAATCAAAAAGGCCATTTTGTTGTTTTCGACGCTATTAAAAGCCAAATAAAAGTTGATGTTTCCTGATAGTTTTGCCCTCAACGTGCCAGACCGACGCTGCAGAATGTCTGGCAAACTCAGCGAACATCACAATCCCAATGATTGGCCGCAACTCTTCATCTGAAGGCGGTCGAGGAAACAAATCATGACTCTCTTCCCGCCTTCAGAATCACAAGCGTCCAATAACTTCCCCTGAAACCTGGAGCTTTCAGTAACTTCTAACCTAAATTGCCAATTAATCCTGGCTTTGCCTCCACCTCCGTTAAAGTTCATTTCATCCGTCAACGCTTCATATTACCTTCCGAATCCATAACCCCTGCCATTTATGGACTATGGCTGCAGTTAAGCTTTTCATTCCCCTCCCTGTGCAGCGTGCAGCAAAATTGAACTTGTTTTTTTCCTACGCTCTGGAAATTAATTCACTAAACTGGAAAAAGAACCATAATTAAGGATCATTAATTCTAAGAATAACATATAGTAACCATCAAGCAAGAAGGGTTGCTTGATGTAGTTTCCCTTCAAAGAATGCTAGTATTAAAAATGACATGAAATTGACATGAAGAAAACACTGCTGAGGCATCATCATCATCACCTCAACCAAAAAAAAAAAAAAAGTTGCCTCTGGATTTCTCTGCTCTGCGAAGCCAATCTGAGCCAAGAGGCACTTCTGACAATCATTTTAGTGTAACTCTTCGTATCAGGGCACATCTGCTCAGCAACGCTGCCGGAGGATTTCATCATTTGCAATCAATAACGATTACTCAAACAATAAAAAGACACTTCTACGGAGGCGGAGGGTCGGAGTATGGGGGGGGAGGCCTTCAGTGGGTTTTTCAGATACTTTCAGAAAGCCTGGAGCCGAAACCGGCGACACCCGTCACTGAGCCGGACGGGGAGGTGAAGCCACAAAACACCTGAGAAGCACTTTAAATATCCTCCTCGGGGACGGCTCGGGGCCTTCAAACAATTACAGCTGTATATGTGATCAATTTGTCGGCGTGTTGTTGGAGGAGCAGCAGGCGGGATAAATAATCTAGTGAGCGTGAGTACAGCAGTGTGAGCAGCCAGGAGGCCGTTAGAGAACAACACATTACACCGGCTCCACGGTCCGGCCTCATTCCTCTAAAACACTGAGCCGACACAAACAGCCCCAGCATCATTACACAACACCGGGGGACATCGGGGCTTCTTCCAGAGTTTTCCTAAACCATTCGTCTGAATATACGACATCGCTGGCGAAACGTACGTTATTTAAACAAGGAGCAGTGTGTAGGATTCGGTGACATCACGGTGGTGAGGTTTGCAGATCAACTGAATCCATCGCTCGCCCGCTCAGTGTGTCGGAGAGTTACGGCGGCTTTCGGGGTTGTATATTTAAAAAAAAGCTAGTTTTACTTGTTTTTAGTTAAAACACCAGGTATGTAATGTAGTAGGCGTTGGAAAAAAAATCAATCCATATTAAACAAAATGCTATTCATATTTTCTACGATTCTAAATACGATTCTTAATTTTTTTCTAAAATTTTTCTTTTTTGTTTAAATAAAAGTTTCTGCAAGTAAAGCATGAATGAATGTCTTTGGTCTTAGATCTGCCTTTTGTATTTATATTATTGTAATCATATCATATAATCTTATGCTCTAATGCCACAATTTGCCACACCGCCTTGAATCGTATCGTGTCACCCTGATAATGTAGCCTCTTAGCTGCAGAAATTAAATGTGCCAGCCAATCACAAAAGTGGGAAAATGCAAAAGTCAGGAAGTAAAAAAAAAACAAGACACGAGAGGAGACGACTTTCTAAACTAAAACAGGAAACAAACTATAACTAAAAACCCAAAGGACCGTGACAGAACTCACATAAAGCACAACCTCACATTTAATTTGAGCTGTGGTCTTATCATCACAATTATGTAAACACACTTAATTATGCAATTACCAGCTGAGAAAATGTATTAAGATGACTCAGCAAACTTTCCTCTGACTTACACTCGCACTTTTTAAACTCTGCCCCAATTCTAATAAACGTCGGGCAGCTTAAATGAGTGCGAGTGTGATAAGGCCGCAGTTACCATGGTAACAACACATTTCTTCAGACGTTGAACTGGGAGAGAGAGAGTGAGTGAGAGGCACGTCCCAGCGTACGATAGCAATCTCCATCTGCTAAAAGAAGTGCAACTCATAAATAATACTGACACTTCATTAGTCGTGTGTTGATAATGTGTTTAACCGCCAAGCGTGACTGAAATGTTCATATGAACGATGGGTTTTAGTGACGGTGAAGAATCAGCTTGTTAGGCTCTCATGTGTTCAAATCAATGCAAATGTTACGAGTTGCTAATCCTGAAGGGGAATGTGCAAATTATTCATGCAACATAAATGTCATGCACTGTAAAAAAAAATGTTCACAGAATTCTGAAGTTGCTTCATATCACGAACAAAAGGAAAGAACACGAGGCATTCACATCTGAGAGAAGTAAAAAGTCCTTGTGTTTTATTAGATGCACTGGAGTCTTGTAAAAAAAAAAAGCATTGTTGACATTTTAGTTTACCTTCTCTAATAGGCTGAGTGGTCTCTGCCCGTTACCATTGGCAACGCCGAGTCTTGCTCTCTGCTCTGTTTCTTATTACACGAAAGTATGTTCTTTCTCTTTTTACCACCAGAACCTGCATTCATCCATGACTATGTAACAGTTATTTATGGACAGATTAAAGGGGGACTTCAGGATTTTTTAACTCTGACTCTATCTTCCTGTTTTTGTGTTGAACTGACTAATTCCGTATAACAACCATCGATCCAGTATTGAATGAAGGGCTACAGATGGCAGCCACTCGGGGACTGCAATGTTGGGGCAAGCTGGCACCGTCATTGCAGTCCAATATTGTCATAATAATAATAATAATAATAATAATAATAATAATAATAATAATAATAATAATAATAATAATAATAATAGGAGTCTGGAAGTCAATGGTGCAGACGCTGCAAATATTTAGATGATTTCAACAAATGTGGATGAGGTCTCTGAATGCAATGCTCGTATTCATTCAGAGTCAGAGTATATGGATATTTGCATATTTCAAATTAGCCTTTTTTTACTAGAAGGATGATGCCCCGATTTTGGACGGATGATGAGACAGTCTGGGGACAGAGGGAGTGAAAGGGATACAGAAGAACCTGGACTATTGTTTGTGAGGTTGATCCGAGGTATCCGGGTGTCGTGACTTTGGCAGGAAACCCTGTTTATAACACAACGCTAGTTGCCTCTCTGACTGAACTGGAGCAGAGCCTCCCACCTGTCCATCCTCGCCGTCAGATAGAAAAGATTCCAGAGCTCTCCGCCGCCTTATTAACACATCCTGAGTGCAATCAATTAAGAATGAGATGGAGAGAAGAAAAAAAAAGAAAAGCGAAAGTCGCACGTAGTCTTGCGTGGAAGGCGATGACAAACATTCAGTGCCTTTGCGTGATGAGCCGGAGGTGAGGGGGGAGATTTCCTGCGTGGTGTCGGCGGGCTCTTATCACGGACTGATTAGATTGAAAGCCAAAAAGGCAGCACACACTCCGGAAAAAAGTGCTGTTGACAAGTGCCTTAATAGCTTCAACCGGGTACTTAGTCGGACCTGCAGGCTGGGAGAATGATTAGCGATGATGGCTTTCCCTGACATCGCAATAACTTTAGATCCGAGCGGAGGCGATGTGGTGAGGGGTGGGGGGCTTTACTCCGCATAAGAACCGGGACATCACACTTTATCTCCGAGAGATTGGTGGCGACAGGACAACGGGGCTCTGCAAAACACATTTATTAATAATTGATGAGAGTGTTTGTAGAGGTAGACCCAACAGTGAACACACTCTTACATTTCAGGGTAAATAAAGTACAGAAGGAAAAGGTTCCCGGGGCTCAATGAAGTAGCTCCCGAGTATCTCGTACATCCCAAGAACTGCCCAGATGTCAGACGGACGTTTTCCTCCCTAATGTCTTGTCTTATTTCCTGCACTTCCACGTAGAAGAAGCAATTAGCTCGGACTTGACGCCCATGAGAAATGAGTGGTGTCACCTTCAGTTGCCTGCAGAATGTGATCCGTCTGCATTCATACTGTGGCATTTTGTTCCCACCATGGGAACGATTAACTACTACATAACTACTATTACCACAGAGGTTTGCAGTAAGTCCCAAATTCACAAACATTGCTTTTACTTAACCCCTGAAAAACAGCTCTCAGGCTGCAGCATCTCAAATCGAAATAAAATGTTCCAGCTAAAATGTTGCAGAGTAAATGAGCCTTTCAGCAGGTGGGGTTTTTTTTTTTTTTTTTTTCAAACACAATTACGGTTAAGGAGAAGCGTGGCCAAGCTGCGAGGCGAGACTATTGTATGACCTATTCACAAATCATTTCTCAGACACATTGTGTATTACACTAGCTGACACACTCTCCATCTGCCGGGCGGTCTCCGTAGGAGGATTTGTGTACCATGCCCCCCCGGCGGACGCCACTCGCCTAATGAGATGATGCTCGTCGCCTGGAACATCTACTCAGGAGGAGACGGGACCAATTAGACCGCTGTCGGCCTCAGAGAGAGACGATCACCATCGCTGTGATGTTATTACTCGAGTGTGTCAGCCTCCAAAAGTAATAACAAACACGCCTAAGAAACGAGGAGAGAGCCTGATGCGATTGTGAAAAGGTTGTATAAAGGGACTCTGCCAGTCCACTAGACAGTCGAGAGCAATAAACAATAATAATAATAAACGTTTGATATCTGTAGGTATGGGGGGGAATACTTTGTAGGTCAGGAAACTTGGGTCGGTGCTGGTTAGACAGATAAACTGTTGGGGTGAGTATTGGCAAGAACCTCACGATACGTATCACGATACTTTGGTCACAATACGATATGTATCACGATATAAATAAAGATGAAAACACAAGTACCTGTATATGTACATTAGATGATATTGATCAGAGGACAAATTGAGTCAAAACTATTTCATTCAAAACAGCCTAAAAAAAGAATAAAGTACTGCATTCACAACGCGTCTAAACATGAATCTTTTCTTTGTTTTTTAAATCGATCTTTGGAGTTGAAAAATCGATATTGTATTAGGCAAAGTATCGTGATATATTGCCGTATCGATATTTTTACCCACCCCTAATGCTAAGCTAAGTCTACCACTTCCTGTCCTGACCCCATCTCTATATTTAGAGTGGTATCGACCAACAACAATCCTATCAGTACAAATCCGTCCATGGGAGAGATAGCCTCACACGCTAACAAACAAGTGAAAGACCAAATCCTGAACCTCCTCCCGTCTCGGACCATAACTGACCCCTCAGTAAGTCCCGCCCCCAGCTCCATCCAAGGTCCGGCAACTACCCAGCTGTGCTCCGTAGACCTTCATGCAATCATTTTAAGATACTGGTTTTGTGGATATGGAGCTCGTCATGGATGTGCAAACGTGGTTTAACAATGATACTCGATACCCGTGGCGTAGTATACCTTTCTAAAACATAATATTTCTACATAAACCCTGTGACGCTAACACTAGCCGAATACGTTAGCATGTCATAAACTCGGGTTAGAACTTCTACGCTATGCTATCTTTTAACTTCTATCTTTGTCTTTTTAATTGTTCTTCAAACACATCGTAGACCCATCTGTCCGCTATTCTCTGACATCGTTATTTCGTTCTTTTCTCAAAACGATTCATTTATTCAGCTCTGACAGATTTACAGTCTCAGCAAAGGGGCTTAAGGCTTATTATAGGGTCGTTTGTTGATGGGTTGTTTAACCACAACAATCTTTGTCTAAGACTAACAGGGTTATGGGTATTCCATAAATATTTTAAAGAGTTGCCGTTGAACTTGATCCCAAACAGCAGCACACAGTGAAATAAACAGATACTAAAGTGAAACGGAAAACACAGCTGGTATCAGATCATTCGGGTACAAAACACACCCGAGTATTGGAATCAGCACTGAGATAGAAAAGTTTCCCATTCGTCCCATTTAACCTTTTCTGTGACATTTCAAGTCTCATGTGCGTGCAAGCACTCGCTCACTCCCTGGTGCACAACCGCTAAACGCCGCACATATCAGATCCTTTCATTTGGCTGCAGAAGCTGTTTCAACACAAAGTCAATCAATTCTGGAATTAAAACCTGTTTTCAACCATCCCTTTTCTCTTGTTGCTCAGATAAGCATCTGTTTGAGGGGAGTGTGAATGTTTCTGGAGAAAAACATCGCAAAGCTTTTCAATTCCACTTACATTGAGGAATCAAATCGAAACAAAGAGACGACTACAAACAGACAGAGATGTGACTGATAAGAAAAAGATAAGAGAGTCCAAAAGTTATCAGGATGTGTGGAAGTGAGACGCGAGGAGAATAAAGATGCTTTCAGATCAGAGAGAAAATGGTTTGTGGCCGTTTTGCTATTTTGGTCGTCGCCATCTTGGTTTCTTTTTGCAACCAGAAGTGACACGAGAGGGGAGGAGTGATGAGTACACACGAACACTGAATTATTAACATATTTAAAAATGTTAAGGTGATCAAAATATTAAAGTTAACCCTGATGCACTTAAGATGAAAAGATAGACAACGCCGTGGTAACGGCCTGTCAATCACCAGGTAGCCCCGCCCTAACTACGTATTGTGACTTTAAACTCGTGTTTATTGAGATAATTATTCAAGTGAGAATTTCTTCATAGACTTCTATCAGACTTATTTTTGCAACCAGAGGAGTCGCCCCCTGCTGGTCATTAGAATCAATGCAACTTTAAGTCCTAATCCTGGCCCAGATCGATACACTCAGTTCTTCTACGCATTATTTTGGATGTAGAGCCGGCTGTTAGACGATTTGTCCTCAAATAATCTGCCGATAATCCCTTCTAAGCATCGCTAGCGTGGGGAGAATCGATCGTAGAGCGAAAAACAAACTGGGGCAGAGTTTGAGGGACGATGTATCCCCCCTAATTGATCGATTGGCCCCGTGGCCCCCGATTCAAACCTCCAGAAACACACATCTAAGATACACAGCGGGCTGCAGAATCAGTGTGTGTCCTTAAGAGAATGTTTTTTTTTACGGGTCTAAGTAAGTGTTGTAAGGAGTTTGTGAGCGTTTCTCAGACCTCCTCTAGTTGGGATTAAACATCTGCCTGCTGCATAACTAGCAGGATGTATCTCCAATCACGTTCCCGTGTTCATCTAGTCGCCATCTCTGCCTGTCTCCCGTCTCTACCTGTCTCCTGTCTCTACCCGTCTCTACCCGTCTCTACCCGTCTCCCGTCTCTACCCGTCTCCCATTACTCCGCTGCCTCTCGCAGCCCCCCGGCTCTGCTGAAGAGCTGATATGGACTCTCAGCAGGTCTGAGCGGGTCCGTGTCTGAGCTTGGGCGTAACAGGGCATATATGATATCTCCTGCCTGCCTTCCTCTTTGACCACAGACAGCACTCGCTGCTCCGGTCTAAGAGCCAGCTGCTCTATTCTGAGATGTATGCATGGCTGGTCTGTCTGGAGGAGACAGATAGGCTGCTGACACAACACCGCCACCGCCACCGCCGCCGCCGCTGCTGCTGGAATCATGAAGAGGGTCAGATCTACTGCTGCGCTTCTGTCAGAAACTCACACATACACTCTATATATATATATATATATATATATATATATTGTTGCTCCCCGTCTGTATGAGTCAGAATGTCGTTTATCTATGCCGACAGAGAAACTGTGAATACATAGATATTAATTTTATTTTCAAGGGGGGTGTTTGGCTAATATTTAGCTTTTCTATTTGTATTTTGGGTTTCCACTGGAACATGTTCAAGGTAGTTCAATGTTCAAAAAACGCATTATTTTCTCCTCGAACGTGAAAAGTTGAGTGGCATTAAAATGACACTTAAACACGCTGGAACTTCTGATTCATGACGAGACGATCATGAATCAGAAGCTCTCCCTACATGAATAAAGGATAAATAAAAGAATATCTATCTTCCACTCTTCTATCGTGAAAGTGAGCTAGAAATATTTTTGAATATTTCTTTATTGTGAGTAATCTACGATATAATCCTATATCATCCCATCCCGCCCAGAACAACATTATATTATACGTGTGGAATACCATCAGACTTTATCCCGTTACCATGACAACATAACCGGGGTAGAATGTCCAGGTTCCATAAAGTAAAGACCCACATTTATCCAGTTTTGGCATATTTATACTGTGTAATGTTTGCTACATTATCACTTTGATACCCTTTCAAAATATTGGATTTGAGGAAAAAAATGTTATCTGCGGGAAAGAACAACTCCCTTTGTGTGGACTTATGTAACTTATTAGACATGTTACATGCAGAAATAATATATATAACCCACTAAAGGCAACATAATAGGTCCTCCTCCACTGGCATCGAGCAGACCGCTCCGTTAAAGGCCGACGGTAACACTGGCTCACCGCCACGGAACACAATTTGAGCTTCTAATGTGCTCTCCTTATCTACGAGCAGGACTCATTCTGCAGCTCGGCTCGCTGAACCGACATACAAAACAGCCACCGGGGGAACAGAGCTCGGCTGAAGCCTGCTGGCAGGCGGGGAGCGCAGTCAGCTGATGTCAACGCGGGTTCATTTAGACGTTAAACGGACGCCAGCATCTCCAATATCTACATTTATACCAGAACTTTTTACTGTCAAAAGGAACTCATAACCATGTGTTGGAATTGTATTCATGTATTTATAATCTATAAGATGATGTGATAATAGTCTGAGACGATCCCGGTTTAGATGGTCACATGTTATTCTGGTCTCATGGTGGCTAAACACTCCTGAGAGTGTCATCTCCATCCTGAAGGGCATGTTGTGGTAACTATGGCAACCGGAGCAGAGACAAGAAGCACTTCATCTTTAGCTAAAGTTAAGGACACCATGAAAAGGAGATGTTGTTAATTACTTTTCCTTGTAGCCCACGAGCTCCGACGACGTGTGTTTTTTTGGTATCATGAGGATATTATGGGATGTTTTCCATGTCTCGAGTATGATGTTTGTTTTTTGTCGAATGCAAGTGAACTCTTGTTCTTGAATAATAATTATTTAGTCTTACATGATTCACCATCCTCTGCTTCTGTCCTTTCAAATTCACCCAGAGTACAAGATGTTTGGCTTCCAGCTCCGGAGACATGCACTAATGTTCCACAACAACCACAACAACAAAAATGTTCTTTTCCTACTCACTCTTAAGATTCTGGAGTTAAAGAGGGTTTTTTCGGATAAAAGCTGGTCAATGTAACCGAGAAGAGCAAATCTCCTCTTGCAGCATTAAGATGATACGTTAGTAGCAGCTCTGGGACGATATCGTGGGATTAAAGATTAAAGGCCCAAATATCCTCGTGTGCATCAAGGCACCTGACAAAAGGTGGATGTTTTCATGATACGACTTCTTACAACTGAAAGCTTCATGAAGAACAGCTGACGAGCCCCCGACTGTCTGATGATGAGACTTCCTGCTCAATGTTTTCAGGCCAAGGACCCCCAAGGCCTATAGAGACCCCCCAAGGCCTATAGAGACCTGTGGAGGGACCACCTCTAAACAAACCATGCAATGAAAATATCGGCATCGATGCAGATCGGCTGTTTCATTGTGTTCTCGTCTTAAACGGCGGGGGGGGGAAAAGAGGGCAACTTTCCCCTTTTTCATACACTTTGACGTTAAACAGCCGGGACAAGCCCGTCAGAAATCCCCCGCGGGGGGACGGGAGCCGATTGTGGGAGTCGCAGGTGTTTAGCTTCGACTAGGGAAGGCTGGAGAGTCGGAGTCCTCAGGGACACGTTCGAGGCCTCCTTCCACTGTAAGAGATGTGCTGACGCGGCGGTTATCAGGATGGCTGACCTCGGAGGAACGGATCGGAAACGGCAGCCGATGATCCCGATGATGAGCATCATCTCCCATATGTACGATATTTCTCAACTGTACGATCTACCTATTGAACATGCATCGTGCAGATCGGTTTGTTTGTGTGTTATTTTCTTGTAATAACAGGCAGACTTGAGTAAATACTGTTGAAATTATGTAATTGTGGTGTGTGAAAATGTTAAGTATCAATATTCATATTTATTTTCTAAACAAATGCAGCCTTTGTTTCCTTTTATTATTCAGCTCAGTAGATCATCAGCGTTACATAATCAAAGATTGAGGAAAATATTTAAAATGAGAAAAAAACATGACTTTACTGGAGTATTTTTGCACAGAAGGAAGGCTGGGAGATTGTCTCCCTTCTCTTCATTAAGTAGAAGTTAAAACATCTAATCATCCAGAGTCCAGACCAAGACCAGGAAGTGGACTACATCACACCAGTCCTTAGATCACTAGGCTGGCTCCCCGTGTGGAGGAGGATTGATTTTAAAATCCTGTTACTGGTCTAACAACACAATCCCTAAATACATCTCAGAGTTCCTTCTGAAGCATCCGGACCCCCTCGGGTCACCTGGGACCAGGGTTCAGGATCAGGACCAAGCAGCATTTAGTGTCTCTGCTCCCCCACCAGTGGAACACCTGAGGGATGTGCAGAAACCATCAGGGCTGAAAACATGATTGTTTACTGCAGCTGTCTCATAAAATGTGATAGATGGTTTTTCCATTTCTCCTGCTTGTTTTTATCGTCCTTAAATCACACTTTTACTGCTTTTATTTTACTTTAATGTCACTTTTTAAATGTTCAATGTTTTAATGTCTAGAAATGCATTTCTCTGCCTCCGTAAAGACAAATAAAAACTTCACCACCGCAGGTGTACAGTAAAGGTGTGGAGGGACTAAACCACGGCTGGATGACCTCATTCGGTTACCTGGCTGGCGCCATGGCAACGGTGACACATCCTTCAATATCACAACAGTGATGGAGTGGAAACAGAATAACACACACACACACACACACACACACACACACACACACACACACACACACACACACACACACACACACACACACACACACACACACACACACACACACACACACACACACACACACACACACACACTATGATCTCCAACGTCGACTAATGAGCTCATGATGAGACATTTTATCAAATCGCAAATCGCAGCTCGCCAAAAATCGGGGGTTTGAATCCTGCCGATCCAGAGCTTTTAACATCCCCGAACAGCATCACAGAAAGAAAGAAAAGATATTAACAACTTTTAAGATTTTTTTCTGTAGTATAATAGAGATGGTGACATTGTTATCTCTGTGGTATATTTTAATGAGCGGCCCTGTTGCCGCTGTTATCGTCACTTTAATCTGCCCCACGGCATCTTTAAGACGTTTAGTGTGTGGAGAAGCTCCGCCTCTAAAAGGACCATGACACACACACACACACACACACACACACACACACACACACACACACACACACACACACACACACACACACACACACACACACACACACACACACACACACACACACACACACACAGTACTGTATTTCTCCCATCCATTCTCCCTGAATCATCCCTCGTCATGGATGCTGCCCGGAGGTCTGTCGTTATGATCGGATCCTCCATCACCCTGTTGGCTGGTCTGTGTGTGATTGATTGGAATTACTGGACTTTTTTCTATTTAAAATAGCTCTGCTGAATCAGACAAACTGGTCACATCCATGTCGGGGGGGGAGAAAAAACACAATTACAGTGTAAATAACTGCTTCTCCCCTCCAGGGCCGTTTTAAAGAGGAGTGTGAGGGAAGAAGAACCGATCTGCAGCCGTTTAAATGCTGCAATAACACGAGGCACTCAGTCTGATCAGTAAAAACAGGATGCAGCTGAAGCTCGTTAATATTTTTGACGGCCAGACTATTTTTTTGCTTAAATTATTTAGTCTATGAAATAACGAGAGACACGATGTATCATGGCCTGAGGACACAAGCTCACCTTTCCCTCTTTTTTATTTTATCCCTGATCACATTCAATTTACAAGGATGGAAGATAAAACAGAAGAAAGCAGACAGTTTATCAATTCATCTGTTATTAAAATAGTTACAGTCGGAGCCCTGAAGAGATAGAATGAGGTTTATTATATTATCTGTTGTCTCCATGGTAGAAATGTGGAAACACACACACACACACACACACACACACACACACACACACACACACACACACACACACACACACACACACACACACACACACACACACACACACACACACACACACACACACACACACACACACACACACACACACACACACACACACACACCTTCAAGAGCGGCGAAAAGTCGGAATCCAGATGAGACGTGTTAGTGATCTCGTAGACAGCCGGTGACAGAGTTGCAGTAAAAGGTAGAGACGCCCCCCCCCTCCTTCTGAAGGCGCCTATAAGAGGAACAGGTGAGGGGGGGGGGGGGTTGGCAGTTGGGGTCCGAGCAGTCTCTTTTCAGGCATTTATTATTTAGCCCATCTAAAAATACATCAGAGGCCTCGCTTCCAGCAACGCGGCGCATCTGAATTTCACAGCATCCTTCCCTCAGCTGCACAATCTGATCCGAGGAGCCGCTTGATCTACTGTACATCAAGGTAATGCACGAGCACGTGCACGTGCACCAGCACGGGAAACATGTCACAGAGAGACACGTTTCATTTGATCAAAAAAATACCAAAGACGACAACACACGTTGACATTTCTTTGCAATACATTACAAGGATAAGTGAGAAAATAACAAACTGTATATATATATATATATATATATATATATATATATATATATATATATATACTGTATTATCATCATACTCCATTAAACACAAGCACAATGTATCGTGAGGCTGCAAAGTAACACCAGTGGTTTGTACACAAGCCCCCCATGAGTCCCGGCGCTCTGCGTCCCCGTGATGTAAGACGGCGTCCCGTGAAATCAAACATCTAACAGGTCACAGATTGGACGCCGCTCGTTGTTAATTGCATCGGGGAGAATGTCAACTTAATTATTTTGCAGCCGGAGCCGGATACGATTCCTCGGCTAAATCTATTAGACACGTAGGCTATGGCGAGTCACGCGTCGAGTCTCAGGAGTCAGTAAGCCGAGGAGAGAGTGTGTGTGTGTGTGTGTGTGTGTGTGTGTGTGTGTGTGTGTGTGTGTGTGTGTGTGTGTGTGTGTGTGGGTGTTTGTGTGTGTGTGGGTGTGTGTGTGTGTGTGTGTGTGTGTGTGTGTGTGTGTGTGTGTCTCTAACAGGCCAGGAGTGTGATTTAGACGACAAGATTAAAAATGGTAAAACGTTAAATCTGGTCTGATTAAGGAGTCGATGCTCCATTTTCCAGACTGATTTACCCGACTGCTGTTCTAATCGATAGATTCACCTCCACAGATACTTGTAATATATAACTATATATAACAGTTAAATACTTCTGGCATCATTGATTATTCTGTCTATTTCTAATTTTTGGGTTAAATGTGTGTAAACATTCTTTTTTCATCGTTTTTTAAAAAAGCACACAATACATTTGAAGAATGAAACATTGGTGACTGAGGTTGTCTAACGATCCAGACAGAGAGAAGGAGTGAGTTGTAACGGATTAGTGATTTTCAGTTTGCCGTCACGACCTCCGACGTCTCCCATCAGCTCGAGCTCCACTTGAACCAGTTCTGTGTGTTCGAGGGCGAAATAAACAGATCGATGCTGCGTTTAAGCGCCTCGCGGGAGAAGAAGAGGACTCAAGACTCTATTTCACGCGTACAACAGCCGACACACCGGCACACCAAGGCATGCAAATCCACATTTCACATCTTGGCTGTGCAGAGTGACGCCGCTCCAAACTGCCGTCCTCCTCATGTGTGCATTTATTAACAAAAACTCAGCATTATTTGGGTATATATATATATAAAAAAAGCACAGTGCACAACAAAACGCAGCCGTGCCCCAGTTCTGAGCAGGAAGTGATGGGAACTCTGAGGGAGGTATAAAGCATGGGCTCGGGAGAAGGGACCATGAAGGGAGAGAGCGAGTCTCTACTTCAAAGAGTGAATGTGAGCCGGTGGCTCAAAGCTCGCTGATTGTACGTGATGTGAAATCTGCAGCAGAGATCTGAGCAGCCTGACGGAGCAGATGGAAATGAGATTTTTCATCACTGAAGGATGTATCTGATAAATAACAAAAAAACTCTGGGAGAAAAATATTCACCGTAAAAACCTGCCGAGGCTGAGCAGGAACGCAAAATGTGGGCCGATACCGAGTACGATCCGATCCGGGCGTTTACAGTCATGGCAACACATGCTACAGTTTGTTCCTCCGTTGTCATGGATACCCGATCAAGCTTACTGAGTCGTATCGGGCAGATATCTGATAAAAGCATCGGTGCATTTAACGACGTATGATTCTTCGGGTTCTCAAAAGTGAAGCCAAAGTGAAAGTGCCTTAAACTTACACTCTCTTTGCTGGCCACCAGGGGGCGACTCCTCTGGTTGCAAAAAGAACTCTATGATGAAAAGCAATCAGGCTTCAACTGCCTGTTGTGAGAAGTCTGAAGTGCCTAGTTACATTCTCCCTGCTGGCCACCAGGGGGCGACTCCTCTCTGGTTGTATAGAAGTCTATGAGAAAATGGTCCTACTTCTCTCTGCTGGCCACCAGGGGGCGACTCCTCTCTGGTTGTATAGAAGTCTATGAGAAAATGGTCCTACTTCTCTCTGCTGGCCACCAGGGGGCGACTCCTCTCTGGTTGTATAGAAGTCTATGAGAAAATGGTCCTACTTCTCTCTGCTGGCCACCAGGGGGCGACTCCTCTCTGGTTGTATAGAAGTTCATGAGAAAATGGTCCTACTTCTCTCTGCTGGCCACCAGGGGGCGACTCCTCTCTGGTTGTATAGAAGTCTATGAGAAAATGGTCCTACTTCTCTCTTGATGTATTATCTCAGTAAACATTGTAAACATGAGTTTATGGTCTCAATCTCAGTCCACCAGACCAGAAAGCAGGGGATGCTTTAGGGGGCGGGGCTTAGCTGCTGATTGACAGGTCACTACCAATGCAGTTAGCTACTTTAACTCTTGACCTCAAATCTTTGAAGCTAACTTTGTTAACAGCTTCACACCAAAGCCTCATCGATCCAGATCCAGTAAGGGTGCTGCCCAAAACCAGAGTCTACAAACCAATGGGTGATGTCACGATGACTCACGTCCACTTCAAATATACCATCTATGAGTTTGTGGATCATATAATACCCAGCTGTTTTTTTACAAGAAGGATGCCGTTTACCAAAGTAGAGCAACTCAGACTGGATCAGATAAAAATCTGAAAAAACAAATCCATTTCAAAAGGGGGAATCTGATCTCTGGCTGCCTCCATGCTGGGGGATTGTTTTTATAGCCAGAAATACCAGAATCTGGAGAATTAATGAGTCGCTGTTGGTGTTTGACAACAACATCTCCGGGGTTACCTTCAAATAGACGCTTCGTTTTGGATCCTGTTCCAAGTTGATAAAACTCCCCGGATTCATTAAACTCTCAAAAAAATATATTTCATCTCTTCTTTGCTGGGTTTTCTTTCGAGTGTCAATCCGAGTTTTTTTTATCAAGTTCTTGAGGACATGACTCGTCATTTAGAAGGTTTTAAAAGCTTCATCTGAAAAAGCACGGACATAACATAAAAAAATGGTTGGGATAATGGGATTTGATAAGCTGCCAGCGAATCCTAATCCTTCTCATCACACCGGTTTACATGTAGATTGTTTATGGGTCAGAAAATGCTCTTATATGTTTTCCTGGATTTCGTCCGTTTTCCTCTTGTAATGAGAAACATTACAAAGGTAGTTCTAAAAATAAAACGCGTTTTTAATACAATTTCACTGCCGGTTAATGTGAACAACTGAGCTGGATTTGATCATCGCTGCCGCTGCCTGCTGACCTGAGCGGCGTTCGTGACGGAGTCATCTCCATCTCTGCCATCCGTCGGGGGAGCGAGCAAAGCTTTCAGATGGTAGATCTCGCTTCGCCGGCGGCAACGCACACGTCTAAATATGCATACAGAGGCAGCGCGTTACATAACCGACTCCATTCACTGATCATAACCTGATTCTAATTCTGACCAGGAAGCTGAATGCAAAAAAAAAAAAACACTGCAAGAAGATGATGTTAAATCTGGACCTCCGTGAGGAACACGATGCAGGTTTTTATTCAAGTACCATCCTTGAGTTTACGACTTTAAAAAGGTACTTGTACTTCTATTTATGCTACTTTATATAACTGCACACGTCAGAAGGATATTGCACCTTTTTTTTTTACTCCAGAACATTTTTTTGACACATGGATTAAAAAGGTGCTAAATATGTTTCCTAACAACTCTCAGCGTGGCGGAAAGCTGAGTTGGGGCAGTTTGCAGCTAACAGTGCTAACGGCGTAAAAAAGGTGCCGAGAGGGGGAACTGCTACGATTCTGCAGTGACACGAACACAGCAAACAGATGTTTGTTGCTCTATTAAAGCACCTTTGAGATTTTATGTTTTAAATATTAATATGCATGTAGTTTATTAACACAATAATAGTAAATATTCAAGATGCTCAAAGATAAACAAAACATCCCAGAGAATGCACGGAAATGCCTAAAACACATAAAATGTATCGATTGTTTGACTTATTGATTGATACACATGCAAGTATATAAAGAAGTTTCTCAAAAATTATTTGATTTAAAGGATTTATTGTCAGAAATGGAATATAATACTCATAACTACTGGAGCCCAGAAGGGACAAACCAGACGCTGGCTCTCGAGAGGGCCTTTTAGTGATTTTACGTTCTCCAACACGCTTGGAAAAGGGAGGGGTGTTCAACCTCACTGCGAGATTCCACTTAATCCTTCACACACTGCTCCTTTAATCAATTAGTTAATTGACAGAAACGTATTCTCACAATCAATTAAGTTGAAAATCATTTTTCTGAAAATGGTTGATTTGATAGTAAACTAAATAACTTTTAAGAGAGGAAGTAGTGACATGTATTATAATATATAACATAAATCATCTGGAAACTTCTTCCACCGCTCTTAAACACCAAAGCGTGAGTACTCGCATGTTTTTTGGGGAAAAGGACACGCCTTGGATCTGGAAATACAGGCTCAGAGCGGAGCAGGAATCTGGCTCACGGCTTCGCTCTGAATCAACAGCGGGGCGGCGGCGGATCCAGTTATCCACTCTCTCTGCCTTCGACGGGATCGCCGCACTTTCATCCGGCTTTGCTGCAGACAATGGACTATTTATCTCTGCCCTCACTTTCTGTCAGCCTATGGGAAACATGTGTGTTCACACACACACTAACACACACACACACACACACACACACACACACACACACACACACACACACACACACACACACACTCTTGATTCCATCTGTGTGATGCACAATGGAAGAGTGCATTAAGAGCTACGGGTAAAAAAAAAGAAGAAAAAAAAGAGGAAAGAAAGGAAATACCATTTTCCTTTTTACAGGCAATGCTTGAGTGATCTACTGCTTGACTCCAGGGCAAGTGGTACACACACACACACACACACACACACACACACACACACACACACACACACACACACACACACACACACACACACACACACACACACACACACACACACACACACACACACACACACACACACACACACACACACACACACACACACACACACACACACACACACACACACACACACACACACAGCCACAGGGAGTTGAGGTGTGTGAGACGGAGAGTACAATACATTTGTGGACACTATGTGTGTCTGCATGCACTCGTCTTTTGAAGGGCCAGAGGGCAGAAAGAGAATAAACGTAGCCAGAAGAAGAAGATGAAGAAGAGGAAGAAGAGGAGGAGGAGGTGAAACAGGGAGAGGTTACTCGGAGCAGAAATGCTTCAGTGCCTCTGCTGCCTGCCACCTCGTATCACCGAGCATCCGCTGACAGATGAATGCAGGAGAGACCAATAATAGAAATACTTGGGCATAAACGGCGGGATGAAGGGGGAGGAGCTTTGTGTGCGAGCTGATGCGTTAAGGATCTCAATGGAGCGCCAAAGAAAAACCTGCACGAATCCCGATTTATCTCAGGAAGAGTGACTTTTTTTGTTTTTGTTACACAGAGCATGCTTCCGTATTGTTACCATGGAAACCTGAGCCTGAATGGCTAATTTCACCCTATTTTCTTTACCGCCGTGTTTCTCTCGCTGTGCTTCTGCTTTGTTGTTGTTCCAGAATGTGCCGCCGACAAAAGGTCAGAAACAAAGTGTTTCTGAAACAGGGAGACGTGAGAGCAGTTGACAAGGCCGCGCTGCCAAAATGTCTTTGACCCGGCAACGGCTTTCAGAAGGCTACGTGTTTCATATTCATTCGTCATGGTAACACGGCTTCTGATATTGTGGGAGTCCCTTAAAGCCACAGCCTCTCTTTCAAATTTTTATTTATTTTATTTTTTTAGATCGGAGATCACGAGCAGCGACGGGCAGCTTGGTCGTTTTCCTTCGGGCACGGTGGAATCCAGCGAATCAGGCAGAAGAACCAGATTTTATTATTGAGAGAATATCTGTTTCATGTGCTGATTGACGTGACAGAAAACTGATTTTTATTCTAGTTACCAACTGGATTAAGAAAAACAAAATGTACTTTTAAAATAAGACTTTTCAAAGAAGAAATAACACATTTGTCCGAAAAATGAAATGTCAAAATTCATTAATAATAAAAAAAAAAAACAGCGTCTCTGCTTAATTCCAAGGATTTTTACATTTTTCTGTTAAACCGTAGGTCTGGTATGATCAATAGCTTATAACGGATTCACTTTAGATAGTTAACAGAGTTTTCTATATTATCTGTGTTGAGGTCGGTGCAGCA
>NC_139916.1:2980543-2988043 GCF_963514095.1 Eutrigla gurnardus | reverse complement strand
CGTGAGCCGTGAGTTTTCCAAACGGACTGTTTCCCTCGGCTGCATTGTTTTCTCATTCAGGCATCCTTTTTACGGTTAATACAATAACAGAAGATAAAAAATCCAAAAGGTTCCCGGGGCATCTGACCGAGATAGAAGTAGAAATCTGCAAGGTCGTAAATGGGATTTTTATCAATATATAATGTATTCCCTCTCCCCCCAAAAACACAAAATCTCTCAACAAAATGTTTTCTCACGTGGACGAGTTTTGGTGCTTCGGATGCTCCAAATGAAAAAAAAGAAAGTGTACTGTTGCTGCGGCCCTCTTCCCCAAACCCTCACACTCAGACCGCATGTGTGCGAGTCTGGGATTCATAATTAATTGTGTCGTCGAGGACAACGGCGATGTGATTGTAAGCACATTTACGAGAACGACGCAGTGCAGACGACGACAGCGGGACTCCTCAAGCGAAGCTGCTGCTGGCTGCTGTTTCCCCCGACTCACTGTTTTTTTGTTGATTGGATATCATATGAAGTGTAAAAAAACAACAGGAAGGTCCTTAATTCCCGATTCTACTTCCCCTAATTTAAGTACGTGCAAAAACAACATGTATCCTCATAAGTGATTCTATGAATTAGAGAAAATGACAGCAAAGGGAAGGTCTGAACACCCGTCACCTCATGTGATCTATTTCATTCCATATTTTTAAATTAACTTTCAGAAGTCTCTTTGGTCTATCGAGGTTCTCCAGTTTTTTATTAACTGTTCAAATGTCAAACCTGCAGCCGTAGCAAAATTAATAATCCCCAAAGTCAGACTTTGATGCTAATTTCAAAGTAAAAGCATCATCCCACACCTGGAAATGAACCTCGCCTTGACGGACAGCCGGAGCGCCTTTTCCCCCCGATTCGAAGCATCACCTCGTCTGACCCGACGGCGCCGCGGTCTGTGTGTGTGTGTGTGTGTGTGTGTGTGTGTGTGTGTGTGGGGTGAACGCCGATGGCAGCGCTGCTCAGCCAGGTGTAAAAACAGCCACACGGACAGACGGGGGGCTTCGGGGGTCAGTGTCAAAACAGGAAGTCGCTGAGTCCGTAATGAATCAGAGGAGAGATCATGAAGCCGCGGTGCATCATCGGGCCCGAAGCGCCAACACACAGGCCCGAACCCCGGTACGAACAACCGTCACACAAATGAGTGGGGATGGAAACGGCATCACCGTGTTGAGGTGAAGACGAGGGGATTTTATTCTCCAGCTCTTCCACTTTGAATACTAACACAATAATAGTCAATTCTTTATCTTTAGATTTTGGATTTTGGACTGTTGGTTAGACAAAACTGGTCATGTGATCTTTGATCTACAGATTCATTGATCGAGGTAATAACACTTAATTGCAGCCACAGACTGAATAGAAGAAGTGGACGTCATCGTGACATCGCCTGGTGGTTTATGGACTCCAGGTTTTTTTGGAGTCCATAAACCATCTTGGAATTTTTTCAACCAATGAAAGGAAATTACCATATTTGGACTGTAGAGGAGCGACGAATGCTAGCGGCACGACGTTAGCTCCTATACTTCAAGGTAAACTTGATAGTTAAGAATTTATGCAATCTTAGTAGCTAATTGAATTGGTAGCATCTGTAGCGACAATAGCATCTGTAGCAACAGTAGCTTCAGTAGCATCTGTAGCGACATTAGCATCTGTAGCAACAATAGCATCTGTAGCAACAGGAGCAACAGGAGCAACAGTAGCGACATTAGCATCTGTAGCAACAATAGCATCTGTAGTAACAGGAGCAACAGCAGCGTCTGTAGCAACAGTAGCATCTGTAGCAACATTAGCATCTGTAGCAACAATAGCAACAGTAGCATTTGTAATAACAGTAGCTTTAGTAGCACCTGGAGTAACGGTAGCATCTGTAGCAGTGTTTCCCCTACCATTGTACAGGCCTGGCGGGGCCGCCAGTCCAAGGAGACCTACCGCCAGGCCAAAAAAAAAAAATCAATACGCCAAAAATAAGCTACCTATCAAATCATTCATAAATCAATAATCATTTACATTAGGAGCGCCGCCGCGCAGCACAGTAGACTTGCTCCGCAAGACGCGCGGCCGCAACAATCTTCGCTGCGCGCTCCCGCTACGTTCTTCTTCGTGTACTTTACGCGCTTGATGTTGTTCTGATGCCGTTCCGCCTCGTTAAACCACCACGATGTCGCTTTCTACTTTGAAAACACGGAAAGTTGACACTGTATTTTGATAAGCTGTTGCACTCTTCAGACTCGTGGTGTGAGCGGAACCGGACCGGTACCGGAACCGGACCGGTGCATTTATAAGAAAAATGCCGCTGTGTGTCGCCGTCCAAAATCCGCTTTCCTCGCGCTGCCTGCTCGCACAGATCCGCTCGTGCGCGCATTCGCTGATGCAGGTCAAGTGTTGTCGAGCAATATATGCAGAGACGGCGCTCCTTAAAAACAACATCACGCCATGCGTGTGTAGTATGAGGACGTGGTGACGTATGTACAACCGGCTAACGGGCCAAAGCCCGTTTGGGCTGGAGCAGTGTGAATGCAAAGCCGCGGGGGAGGCAGCCTATGTTAATAAAATAAGGATTGTTTTTTGATAAGCTGTGGAACTCTGAGTTATTTCTACCTGAATTTCTATGAACTATTAGGCTGTTGAGTAAACCTATAACTTATATTTTACTTGATAAAATAAGACATTATGCACTCATATGTCGTTATAGTGTTTTACAGTATCTGTAGCTATTAATGTGATGCTCCTCATTTTCAAGCCATATTTTTCCGGCCCCTAATTTTGGATCATTTCCATCAACCGGCACCTTAATAAGTCACTCTCTCCTTGAATCCTTGAAAACCTTGAATACACTCTGGTTGAACAAAAATGTTGAATGCAAATATAATAATTGCAGAATTGCAGACTGCTTGCTGTGGCACCTGACTTAATCCAACTGCACCAATACACCATCCCACGCGTCTCGTCTGTTTAGGGTTTTCTCGTGGGTACCACCGGGCCTGAAAAAAATTCTAGGGGAAACACTGTGTAGCAACCGTAATATCTGTAGCAACGGTAATATCTGTAGCAACGTTAGCATCTGTAGCGATGTTGGTAGCATGGTAGCAATTAAAAAAATAAAATAAAAATAGATTGGATTTATATGGCGCTTTTCAAGACACTCAAAGCGCTCTGACAGGGTTCCGGGTTCCATTCATTCACACACAGTCATACCGGTGGTGGTAAACTACGATAGTAGCCACAGCTGCCCTGGGGCAGACTGACTTAAGACCATGTTTACTGAGATAATAAACAAGAGAGAAATAGGCTAATTGTATTTCTACAACCAGATTTCTTTTTGCAACCAGAGGAGTCGCCCTTTTTGAGGCACTTCGGCATTGGCTTTACTCTTCAGACACAGAGGTGGCCGCCTGATTGCAAACAGCTTTTTCAGGTACCCAAATACAGTAAAGCAGTGCGTACAACAAAGTCCTCCGCTGCTTTAAAAAAGAGTTCAGATCTCAGACGTGTGACTGGAGGCCTTCTGGACGACGACGACAAGCCTCGACTGGATCAGACAGACATGAGGTCATCGAAGGAAGAGAAAAACAGACGGAGTCCACGGATCCGCATCAAAATTTCAGAGGTAAAGCCACAATCAGTGAGCGCATCGTCGCCGAGGCGTACAAAGTCACAGACGCGGAGCCGAAGTGCAGCAGAGCGGCGGACGCCAACAACGCCATGCATTTTCAATGATTAGAATCTGCCACTTTGCAGCTATAAAAGCCCGTCAACAACTTGTAATGTAGCGATGCAACACACGTTCTGATGAATCGACGTTTCCTTCAGAAGGTCACATGGTGTCAGAACACCAATCAGGAAGCGGCATTTTAATTGATGACTGTCTCTCTTTCAATCCGCTCCATGGAAACTTTTTCAAAAAGATTTATTATTACATTTTGTTTTTTTTAGCAAAGAAATAAACTTTTAAGTCGCTGGCTTTCATGTGGAGTCTGGGAGATAATAATAATAATAATAATAATAATAATAATAATAATAATAATAATAATAATAATAATAATAATAATAATACGGTTTTGTTTCCAACCTGCCCGACTGGATTCTGGGAGGTTTGTTTGCATCTCAGACGCGTAAATACCAGGTTCATGTCAGACGCTGTTTGTCTCGCTGCTTTAAGAGAAAAAAAACTTTTAAATAAATTAGAAATAGCTTACTCATTGCATGCTGAGGCCAGTCTGCTTCTCTGGACACGCGTAGGCTTAGTCACCGCCAGATCATTATTTATATTAAAAAAGGCCACTTTGGGGAAAAGCTTCCTTCATATTTATGAGTCTGAATTAGTCAGAAACCAGGTTTCATTGTCGCCGACTCGTCTTTAAAGTGTAAAACGCAGTCAGAAAGCTTTCAGGGTCCCCAGAGGAACACTCATCGACCATCACATCGGAGGAAGATTTGATTATTTGCTTTTTAATTAAGTTCTAACTCGCCGTTCAAACTTTAATGCGTTTTTAGATTTGTTTTACAACGATCCCGAATTCACCCGAGAACTTAGTGTTCAGAGTAGATTAATCGTGATTTTAAAAAGTGGGTAGGATATTGTGACTTCACATAAATTATTGCACATGCACTTACATATTTATTTACATTTGCATGTCTCTGAATGACAAGGAATTAGAATTAGATCAACTAGAATGTTTCTATTTTATTTGTTGTTTTAATGGTTTTTTTCTCCAATACTTTTATGTAAATGCGTCCACTCATCATCATCCATCCACCCATCTGTCCGTCCGTCCGTCCGTCCATCCATCCATCCATCCATCCATCCATCCATCCTTTATCCATCCATCCACCCATCTGTCCGTCCGTCCGTCCGTCCATCCATCCATCCATCCATCCATCCATCCATCCATCCATCCTTTATCCATCCATCCACCCATCTGTCCGTCCGTCCATCCATCCATCCGTCCAGCTGTCCATCCATCAATCCATCCATCCTTTATCCATCCATCCACCCATCTGTCCGTCCATCCGTCCATCCATCCATCCATCCATCCATCCATCAATCCATCCATCCATCCATCCTTTATCCATCCATCCACCCATCCGTCCGTCCATCCATCCATCCATCCATCCATCCACCCATCCATCCATCCATCCATCCATCCACCCATCCATCCATCCATCCGTCCATCCATCCATCCACCCATCCATCCATTCATCCATCCATCCATCCATCCACCCATCTGTCCATCTGTCCATCCGTCCATCCATCCATCTGAATTGCCCTGTTGTTGAAAGGTGTTTTACAATTAAACATTGCCTTGCTTTAATACATTTCTCATATTTTCTTATTGATTAACTGAATTTTGACTCATCGACCACATGATTAGACACCATCTGATGGGATACATTAAGGAAAATAAATACGGGGAAAAAATAAAAGGGCTTTCATACAGCCCTAGATAACAGCATCCATAACTCACTCACACAAAACTCTGTATCAATTCTTAAACCAGTAGCATGAAAGCATCACGGTGCAGTAAAAGAAGATGAGCAGTTGGATGGGAACGACCCGACAGCGGCGCCGCGACCGCCGAGCTCACGGACGCTCCCTCCAACTAGTCCGAGGCGTCGGCTCGCATTATGCATATTAGTACGCACAGCTTTTTTAATTTGATTAAGTGGAGCTGTAATTCCAGGCAACTCTCAAGGGGATGAACCATTTTTTTGGTGGGTGGGGGGGGGGGGGGGGGGGGGGGGGGGGGGGGGGGAGGGGCGCTGTGTCTATCAGCTGCCAAATGCAGGACGAGAGACTTGAAATGCCAGTTTATTATTTGCTAAATTATTATTTGCTGCGGGTATGCTGAGTTTCATACAGCAGCAGGCGTTTCAGTGTTTACAGCTCAAATTCAATGGTTTTATTGCAGGAAATAGACCCTTAGCTAAGCCCCGCCCCTCGCTGTAATCCATCAAACTGTCAGAGAGATGGAAGAACAATTAAAAAAAAAGGCGATTTCACAGAGAAACAGCAAGCGTTTGAAAGGATCTATTTTTTGCAGGATGTCAAAAGCCCGGTTAGCGTGGGACGAGGAGCCTGTTACCTAGGGGAACCGTCAGGGGTTTTTTAATTATTACAGAGGTCATCTGATATTTCTGTCCCGTGCGATTTCTGCCGTGTCTGTAATTTGCCAATTAAAAAACAAAACCTGTCGTGTTCTCTGCCAAAAACATCATGTGATGATATTAGTCCCGTGTGAATCAGCGTCTCTGAGGTCACGACCTCATCAGCGACGGTTTTTTGTTGTTGTTGTCTCACTTTGACAGCATGGAGGCCCAGAGCAAGATAATATTCCACAGCGTTTTCACGTAGACAGGTAACGTTTCAGGAACGTAGATCTAGACTATCTAGACTAGCTCCACAAACCAGGAAAACGATGACGAAAATCTTTGGATTTATTAGAGCAAATCGCTGGAAGTAAAAGCCTAACGAGGCTGTGAAGGCAGAGCAGGCGGCATTAGGATTATATATCTCATTTAGACATTTGTTAGCCTTTTTTTTTACAGCAACTAAAATCTACAAAATATTTCCTGAAGTATTTCATATCGTAGAAACGGGTGAATCAATGTTTATGCGTTTGCATTATGGCTGTAATGGGAGCAGGCAGCGACCGGGGCGACTCCACCCATCACTCCACCCCACTGTTAGCAACATCTGCGTCATGTGGAGAACCATGTGCATGCTGAGACAGATTAATGTGCTGATGTAGTGTGTGTGTACATTACAGCTCTCCATTTATATCCACTAACTGGGCCTCTGTTGTCGGTGTCGCCTTCATAATTAAGGAGACGCCGTGTTTTCAAGCAGCAATCTGTGGAAGGCGGCATGAAGAAGTTATGAGGTTTTATAACGCTGATGTATTGTTTATATCATGAAATCACACGCAGGCAACGATACATTATTTGTGGTGATGACCAAACAAGGAGGAATTATATTTTAATAACAGCTGCGGTTTCAAAGAGCGTGATTACAAAAGGAGGCTTCAATAAAACATCACAGGAGCATTTTTCTCCAGAAAACGGGGTAAATAGTGATGAGATGCTGCTGCACGGTGGAAATGAAGACTAATATCAGGTTAATCACCCGGACGAGCCAGAGGGGAGATCACAGGAGGAGAGGAGGAGGATAAAATATAGTTTATCACCTGGTTCGAGGCAAGGATTACATGAGAGGAGAAAAAGGAGAGAGAAGAAGAAGAGACAAGAGGAGGAAGGAGGAGAGGGGGAGAGAAAACAGAAGAGGAGAGGAGAGAAGACAAGAAGAGAAGAAGGAGGAGGAGAGAGGAGGAAGGAGAGAGAGAAAACATAAGAGGAGAGGAGGGGAGAATAGAAGAGGAGAGGAGACGAGGAGATAAGAGAAGACGAGAGGAGACGAAAGGAGGAGAGAAAACAGAAGAGGAGAGGAGAGAAGAGGAAGGAGGAGAGGAGAAG